>NW_028153458.1:0-2000 GCF_964211835.1 Anser anser | reverse complement strand
GACCTCAAGGGAGAAACAATAGTAGGCTCAGCTGGCTGGGAGAAAGGCGTAAGTCCTGAAAGGGTGAGTATGGAAAAGCTCAGAAGTATAAAAGAGTTATACGTGTTAGAATCCCAGAGAGGAAAATTATAGAAGCATAAAAAATATAGACTGAGGCAAGAATTAGAAGCCTGGAGCGGGGACATTGGCATAGGAAACAAAGGTTGATGGAATCTGTGATTTAACCTGCAATTATCTGGGACAATTAGTTCAGAAGAGAAAAACATCCAAGCTGGAGAGAAGGGAGAGGAATTTACTGAATTCCATTCTTGAACTCTCGGGAGAAACTTGTGAAAAGTTGGTGAGATTTTTCACAGCTAAATTTTCCCTGTCTAATTTTCCCTCCCTTGAGTCGATAGCTATTTCTATTCCCATGGATTCCTCTACTAGCTCACGTAGTACAGATGTATGTTATGCATCTGATCATCTTTATGATCCATCAGTATCAAGAAGATAGAAAGCTCATAGTTGATTCTTCTGATCATCTTTATGATCCATCAGTGTCAAGAAGATAGAAAGCCTATAGTTGCTTGTTTGCTTTCTAAAAAGTGAAACCTTTGCAAGAAGAGCATTTTGATTTTAAAGTCAAGCACTTGGAGGTCTATAGGGCATTAATTCAACACCCTTGTACATAAACATTATCAATAAGTCTTAATGATGCAGTCATCATTTTTGCCATATAGCCTGTATATTAGTCAGTTCTGGGGATAGAGCTACATCAAGTATCAGTCCGGGTTACGTTGTTTATATAGTTATCCCTCCAAGCTCCAAATGGTTGTATTATCACAAAGGAACTGCTTGAACCCTTCAGAATTGCAAGCATTTAATTCACACAACTTGTTCATATTCAGAAACCACAACTGAGCCTTCACCCATCTGCTTGGTGGATGAATCATAGAATGTCTTTAGTTGGAAGGGATCCACAATGATCATCAAGTCCAACTCCATGATGAAGGGAAGGCAGTAGACATAATCTTTCTGGATTTTAGTAAGGCCTTTGATGCTGTCCCTCACAGCATCTTTCTGGACAAATTCTCCAGTGATAAGATAAATAGGTTCATTCTATGCTGGGTGATGAACTTGCACAATTATAGAGTTCAAAAGGTTGTTGTGAATGGGGCTACATCTAGCTGGCAACTGGTCACTAGCAGTGTTCTCCAGGGCTCACTTTTAGGACCAGTTCTGTTCACCAGTTCTGTTTTTATCAATGATATAGATGCAGGAGTGGAAAAAATATTCAGCAATTTTGCTGATAATCTTAAACTGTGAGGTTGTATTGGGTTTACATGGCAGGGTTTTGGCAGCAGGGTTCTGCAGAGGTGGCAGGACTCTGGAGTCTGGATTCTGAGTGATGAGTCCAGAAGCTGTCCCATGTTAGATTAGAATCAGTCTCAGATGACTCTAAAAGGGACCTGCTGCTGGCCATAGCTGAGCCAGTGAGTGATACTGGTTGTGTCTCTGCAAAGACATACTTAAGAAAGGGAAAAAAATGCTATACAATAGCAGCTGGGAGAGAAAAGTGAGGAAATAGCACAAAGCTGTGCCACGGGAGGTTCAGCCTGGACATTAGGAAAAAAAAATATTTACTGTGAGGGTGATCTAACGCTATAACAGGCTTCCTAGAGAGACGGTTGATGCCCCAAGCCTGTCAGTGTTCAAGAGATGTTTGGGCAATGTCCTCAGTAATATGCTTTAACATTTGGTTAGCCCTGAAGTGGTCAGGCAGTTGGACTAGAAGATCTTTGAAAGTCCCTTCTAACTGAGCTGTTCCGTTCCGTTCCGTTCCGTTCCATTCCATTCCATTCCATTCCATTCCATTCCATTCCATTCCATTCCATTCCATTCCATTCCATTCCATTCTATTCTATTCTATTCTATTCTATTCTATTCTATTCATGTAATACTGCAGTGGTCTAGCTGTTTCTTCATTCTTTATATAAAGTTCCTCTGCTGTACACTTT
>NW_028153459.1:0-225000 GCF_964211835.1 Anser anser | reverse complement strand
ACTCACCGGGGTGCATCCCCAGTGGTGCCAGTGCACTCTGTGGACTCACCGGGGTGCATCCCCAGTGGTGCCAGTGCACTCTGTGGACTCACTGCAGTGCATCCCCAGTGTTGCCAGTGCACTCTCTGGACTCACTGCACTGCATCCCCAGTGGTGCCTGTGCACTCTCTGCACTCACTGCACTGCATCCCCAGTGGTTCCAGTGCACTCTCTGGACTCACTGCAGTGCATCCCCAGTGGCGCCAGTGCACTCTCTGGACTCACTGCACTGCATCCCATTGGTGCTAGTGCACTCTCTGGATCACTGCACTGCATCCCCAGTGGTGCCAGTGCACTCTCTGGACTCACTGCACTGCATCCCCAGTGGTGCCAGTGCACTCTCTGGACTCACTGCAGTGCATCCGCAGTGGTGCCAGTGCACTCTCTGCACTCACTGCACTGCATCAACAGTGGTGCCTCTGCACTCTCTGGAGTCACTGCACTGCATCCCCAGTGGTGCCAGTGCACTCTCTGGACTCACTGTAGTGCATCCCCAGTGGAGCCAGTGCACTCTCTGGACTCACTGCACTGCATCCCCAGTGGTGCCAGTGCACTCTCTGGACTCACTGCAGTGCATCCCTTGTGGTGCCTTTGCACTCTCAGGACTCACTGCACTGCATCCCCACTGGTGCCAGTGCACTCTCTGGACTCAGTGCACTGCATCCCCAGTGGTGCCAGTGCACTCTCTGGACTCAGTGCACTGCATCCCCAATGGTGCCACTGCACTCTCTGGACTCACTGCACTGCATCCCCAGTGGTGCCAGTGCACTCTCTGCACTCACTGCACTGCATCCCCAGTGGTGCCAGTGCACTCTCTGAGCTCACTGCAGTGCATCCCCAGTGGTGCCAGTGCACTCTCTGGACTCACTGCACTGCATCCCCAGTGGTGTCAGTGCACTCTCTGGACTCACTGCACTGCATCAACAGTGGTGCCAGTGCACTCTCTCCACTCACTGCACTGCATCCCCAGTGGTGCCTGTGTAGTCTCTGGACTCACAGCAGTGCATCCCCAGTGGTGCCAGTGCAACTACTGGACTCACTGCAGTGTAGCTCAGTGGTGCCAGTGCCCTCTCTGGTCTCACTGCAGTGCATCCCCAGTGGTGCCAGTGCACTCTCTGGACTCACTGCACTGCATCCCCAGTGGTGCCAGTGCACTGTCTGGACTCACTGCAGTGCATCCCCAGTGGTGCCAGTGCACTCTCTGGACTCACTGCACTGCATCCACAGTGGTGCCAGTGCACTCTCTGGAGTCACTGCGCTGCATCCCCAGTGGTGCCAGTGCCCTCTGTGGACTCACTGCACTACATCCCCTGTGGGGCCAGTGCACTCTCTGGACTCAGTGCAGTGCATCCCCAGTGGTGCGAGTGCACTCTCTGGACTCACCGGGGTGCATCCCCAGTGGTGCCAGTGCACTCTGTGGACTCACCGGGGTGCATCCCCAGTGGTGCCAGTGCACTCTGTGGACTCACTGCAGTGCATCCCCAGTGGTGCCAGTGCACTCTCTGGAGTCACTGCACTGCATCCCCAGTGGTGCCAGTGCACTCTCTGCACTCACTGCACTGCATCCCCAGTGGTTCCAGTGCACTCTCTGGACTCACTGCAGTGCATCCCCACTGGTGCCAGTGCACTCTCTGGACTCAGTGCACTGCATCCCCAGTGGTGCCAGTGCACTCTCTGGACTCAGTGCACTGCATCCCCAATGGTGCCACTGCACTCTCTGGACTCACTGCACTGCATCCCCAGTGGTGCCAGTGCACTCTCTGCACTCACTGCACTGCATCCCCAGTGGTGCCAGTGCACTCTCTGGACTCACTGCAGTGCATCCCCAGTGGTGCCAGTGCACTCTCTGGACTCACTGCACTGCATCCCCAGTGGTGCCAGTGCACTCTCTGGACTCACTGCACTGCATCAACAGTGGTGCCAGTGCACTCTCTCCACTCACTGCACTGCATCCCCAGTGGTGCCTGTGTAGTCTCTGGACTCACAGCAGTGCATCCCCAGTGGTGCCAGTGCAACTACTGGACTCACTGCAGTGTAGCTCAGTGGTGCCAGTGCCCTCTCTGGTCTCACTGCAGTGCATCCCCAGTGCTGCCAGTGCACTCTCTGGACTCACTGCAGTGCATCCCCAGTGGTGCCAGTGCAGTCTCTGGACTCACTGCACTTCATCCCCAGTGGTGCCAGTGCACTCTCTGGACTCACTGCATTGCATCCCCAGTGGTGCCAGTGCACTCTCTGGACTCACTGCACTGCATCCCCAGTGGTGCCAGTGCACTCTCTGGACTCACTGCACTGCATCACCATTGGTGCCAGGGCACTCTCCGGACTCACTGCAGTGCATCCGCAGTGGTGCCACTGCACTCTTTCGAGTCACTGCAGTGCATCCCCAGTGGTGCCAGTGCACTCTCTGGACTCACTGCACTGCATCCCCAGTGGTGCCAGTGCACTCTCTGCACTCACTGCACTGCATCCCCAGTGTTCCCAGAGCACTCTCTGTTCTCACTGAAGTGCATCCCCAGTGGTGCCAGTGCACTCTCTGGACTCACTGCAGTGCATCCCCAGTGGTGCCAGTGCACTCTGTGGACTCACTGCACTGCATCCCCAGTGGTGCCACTGCACTCTCTGGACTCACTGCACTGCATCACCATTGGTGACAGGGCACTCTCCGGACTCACTGCAGTGCATCCGCAGTGGTGCCAGTGCACTCTTTCGAGTCACTGCACTGCATCCCCATTACTGCCAGTGCATTCTCTGGACTCATTGCAGTGCATCCCCAGTGGTGCCAGTGCACTCTCTGGACTCACTGCACTGCATCCCCAGTGGTGCCAGTGCACTCTCTGGACTCACTGCACTGCATCCCCAGTGCTGACAGTGCACTATATGGACTCACTGCACTGCATCCCCAGTGCTGACAGTGCACTCTCTGGACTCACTGCATTGCATCCCCAGTGGTGCCAGTGCACTCTCTGGACTCACTGCACTGCATCCCCAGTGGTGCCAGTGCACTCTCCGGACTCACTGCACTGCGTCCCCAGTGGTGCCAGAGCACTCTATGGACTCACTGCACTGCATCCCCAGTGGTGCCAGTACACTCTCTGCACTCACTGCATTGCATCCCCAGTGGTGCCAGTGCACTCTCTGCACTCACTGCACTGCATCCCCGGTGTCCCAGAGCACTCTCTGGACTCACCGAGGTGCATCCCCAGTGGTGCCAGTGCACTCTCTGGACTCACCGCACTGCATCACCAGTGGTGCCAGTGCACTCTGTGGACTCACTGCAGTGCAGCCCCTGAGGTGCCAGTGTACTCTCTGGATCACTGCACTGCATCACCATTGGTGCCAGGGCACTCTCTGGGCTCACTGCACTGCATCCACAGTGGTGCCAGTGCACTCTTTCGAGTCACTGCACTGCATCCCCAGTGGTGCCAGTGCATTCTCTGGACTCACTGCAGTGCATCCCCATTGGTGCCAGTGCAGTCTCTGGAGTCACTGCAGTGCATCCCCAGTGGTGCCAGTGCACTCTCTGGACTCACTGCACTACATCCCCAGTGCTGACAGTGCACTCACTGGACTCACTGCACTGCATCCCCAGTGGTGCCAGTGCACTCTCTGGACTCACTGCAGTGCATCTTCTTTTGCGCCAGTGCACTCTCTGGACTCACTGCACTGCATCCCCAGTGGTGCCAGTGCACTCTCTGGACTCACTGCAGTGCATCCCCAGTGGTGCCAGTGCACTCTCTGGACTCACCGGGGTGCATCCCTAGTGGTGCCAGTGCACTCTCTGGACTCACTGCACTGCATCCCCTGTGGTGCCAGTACACTCTCTGGACTCACTGCACTGCATCCCCAGTGGTGCCAGTGCACTCTCTGGACTCACTGCACTGCATCCCCAGTGGTGCCAGTGCACTTTCTGGAGACACTGCACTGCATCCCCAGTGGTGCCAGTGCACTCTCTGGAGTCACTGCGCTGCATCCCCAGTGGTGCCAGTGCCCTCTGTGGACTCACTGCACTACATCCCCTGTGGGGCCAGTGCACTCTCTGGACTCAGTGCAGTGCATCCCCAGTGGTGCGAGTGCACTCTCTGGACTCACCGGGGTGCATCCCCAGTCGTGCCAGTGCACTCTGTGGACTCACCGGGGTGCATCCCCAGTGGTGCCAGTGCACTCTGTGGACTCACTGCAGTGCATCCCCAGTGGTGCCAGTGCACTCTCTGGAGTCACTGCACTGCATCCCCAGTGGTGCCAGTGCACTCTCTGCACTCACTGCACTGCATCCCCAGTGGTTCCAGTGCACTCTCTGGACTCACTGCAGTGCATCCCCAGTGGCGCCAGTGCACTCTCTGGACTCACTGCACTGCATCCCATTGGTGCTAGTGCACTCTCTGGACTCACTGCACTGCATCCCCAGTGGTGCCAGTGCACTCTCTGGACTCACTGCACTGCATCCCCAGTGGTGCCAGTGCACTCTCTGGACTCACTGCAGTGCATCCGCAGTGGTGCCAGTGCACTCTCTGGACTCACTGCAGTGCTTCCGCACTGGTGCCAGTGCACTCTCTGCACTCACTGCACTGCATCAACAGTGGTGCCTCTGCACTCTCTGGAGTCACTGCACTGCATCCCCAGTGGTGCCAGTGCACTCTCTGGACTCACTGTAGTGCATCCCCAGTGGTGCCAGTGCACTCTCTGGACTCACTGCACTGCATCCCCAGTGGTGCCAGTGCACTCTCTGGACTCACTGCAGTGCATCCCTTGTGGTGCCTTTGCACTCTCAGGACTCACTGCACTGCATCCCCACTGGTGCCAGTGCACTCTCTGGACTCAGTGCACTGCATCCCCAGTGGTGCCAGTGCACTCTCTGGACTCAGTGCACTGCATCCCCAATGGTGCCAGTGCACTCTCTGGACTCACTGCACTGCATCCCCAGTGGTGCCAGTGCACTCTCTGCACTCACTGCACTGCATCCCCAGTGGTGCCAGTGCACTCTCTGAGCTCACTGCAGTGCATCCCCAGTGGTGCCAGTGCACTCTCTGGACTCACTGCACTGCATCCCCAGTGGTGCCAGTGCACTCTCTGGACTCACTGCACTGCATCAACAGTGGTGCCAGTGCACTCTCTCCACTCACTGCACTGCATCCCCAGTGGTGCCTGTGTAGTCTCTGGACTCACAGCAGTGCATCCCCAGTGGTGCCAGTGCAACTACTGGACTCACTGCAGTGTAGCTCAGTGGTGCCAGTGCCCTCTCTGGTCTCACTGCAGTGCATCCCCAGTGGTGCCAGTGCACTCTCTGGACACACTGCACTGCATCCCCAGTGGTGCCAGTGCACTGTCTGGACTCACTGCAGTGTATCGCCATTGGAGCCGGTGCACTCTCTGGACTCACTAAACTGCATCCCCAGTGGTGCCAGGGCACTCTCTGGACTCACAGCACTGCATCCCCATTGGTGCCAGTGCACTCTCTGGACTCACTGCACTAAAACCCCAGTGGTGCCAGTGCAGTCTCTGGACTCACTGCACTGCATCCCCAGTGGTGCCAGTGCACTCTCTGGACTCACTGCACTGCATCCCCAGTGGTGCCAGTGCACTCTCTGGACTCACTGCACTGCATCCCCTGTGGTGCCAGTACACTCTCTGGTCTCACTGCAGTGCATCCCCAGTGGTGCCAGTGTACTGTCTGGACTCACTGCACTGCATCACCAGCGGTGCCAGTGCACTCTCTGGACTCACTGCACTGCATCCCCAGTGGTGCCAGTGCACTTTCTGGAGTCACTGCAGTGCATCCCCTGTTGTGCCAGTGCACTCTCTGCACTCACTGCACTGCATCCCCAGAAGTGCCAGTGCACTCACTGGACTCACTGCACTGCATCCCCAGTGGTTCCATTGCACTCTCTGGACTCACTGCATTGGATCCCCAGTGGTGTCAGTGCACTCTCTGGACTCAGTGCAGTGCATCCCCAGTGGTGCCAGTGCACTCTCTGGACTCACTGCAGTGCTTCCCCACTGGTGCCAGTGCACTCTCTGGACTCACTGCACTGCATCCCCAGTGGTGCCAGTGCACTCTCTGGACTCACTGCAGTGCATCACCAGTGGTGCCAGTGCACTCTCTGGAGTCACTGCACTGCATCCCCAGTGGAGCCAGTGCACTCTCTGGACTCACTGCACTGCATTCCCAGTGGTGCCAGTGCACTCTATGGACTCACTGCACTGCATCCCCAATGGTGCCAGTGCACTCTCTGTAGTCACTGCACTGCGTCCCCAATGGTGCCAGTGCACTCTCTGGACTCACTGCAGTGCATCCCCAGTGGTGCCAGTGCACTCTCTGGACTCACTGCACTTCATCCCCAGTGGTGCCAGTGCACTCTCTGGACTCACTGCAGTGCATCCCCAGAGCACTCTCTGTACTCACTGCAGTGCATCCCCAGTGGTGTCACTGCACTCTCTGGACTCACTGCACTGCATCCCCAGTGGTGCCAGTGCACTCTCTGCACTCACTGCACTGCATCCCCAGTGGTGCCAGTGCACTCTCTGAGCTCACTGCAGTGCATCCCCAGTGGTGCCAGTGCACTCTCTGGACTCACTGCAGTGCATCCCCAGTGGTGCCAGTGCACTCTCTGCACTCACTGCACTGCATCCCCAGTGGTGCCTGTGAAGTCTCTGGACTCACTGTAGTGCATCCACAATGGTGCCAGTGCACTCTTTGGACTCACTGCACTGCATCCCCAGTGGTGCCACTGTACTCTCTGGACTCACTACACTGCATCCCCAGTGGTGCCACTGCACTCTCTGGACTCACTGCACTGCATCACCATTGGTGCCAGGGCACTCTCCGGACTCACTGCAGTGCATCCGCAGTGGTGCCACTGCACTCTTTCGAGTCACTGCAGTGCATCCCCAGTGGTGCCAGTGCACTCTCTGGACTCACTGCACTGCATCCCCAGTGGTGCCAGTGCACTCTCTGCACTCACTGCACTGCATCCCCAGTGTTCCCAGAGCACTCTCTGTTCTCACTGAAGTGCATCCCCAGTGGTGCCAGTGCACTCTCTGGACTCACTGCAGTGCATCCCCAGTGGTGCCAGTGCACTCTGTGGACTCACTGCACTGCATCCCCAGTGGTGCCACTGCACTCTCTGGACTCACTGCACTGCATCACCATTGGTGACAGGGCACTCTCCGGACTCACTGCAGTGCATCCGCAGTGGTGCCAGTGCACTCTTTCGAGTCACTGCACTGCATCCCCATTAGTGCCAGTGCATTCTCTGGACTCATTGCAGTGCATCCCCAGTGGTGCCAGTGCACTCTCTGGACTCACTGCACTGCATCCCCAGTGGTGCCAGTGCACTCTCTGGACTCACTGCACTGCATCCCCAGTGCTGACAGTGCACTATATGGACTCACTGCACTGCATCCCCAGTGCTGACAGTGCACTCTCTGGACTCACTGCACTGCATCCCCAGTGGTGCCAGTGCACTCTCTGGACTCAGTGCACTGCATCCCCAATGGTGCCAGTGCACTCTCTGGACTCACTGCACTGCATCCCCAGTGGTGCCAGTGCACTCTCTGCACTCACTGCACTGCATCCCCAGTGGTGCCAGTGCACTCTCTGAGCTCACTGCAGTGCATCCCCAGTGGTGCCAGTGCACTCTCTGGACTCACTGCACTGCATCCCCAGTGGTGCCAGTGCACTCTCTGGACTCACTGCACTGCATCAACAGTGGTGCCAGTGCACTCTCTCCACTCACTGCACTGCATCCCCAGTGGTGCCTGTGTAGTCTCTGGACTCACAGCAGTGCATCCCCAGTGGTGCCAGTGCAACTACTGGACTCACTGCAGTGTAGCTCAGTGGTGCCAGTGCCCTCTCTGGTCTCACTGCAGTGCATCCCCAGTGGTGCCAGTGCACTCTCTGGACACACTGCACTGCATCCCCAGTGGTGCCAGTGCACTGTCTGGACTCACTGCAGTGTATCGCCATTGGAGCCGGTGCACTCTCTGGACTCACTAAACTGCATCCCCAGTGGTGCCAGGGCACTCTCTGGACTCACAGCACTGCATCCCCATTGGTGCCAGTGCACTCTCTGGACTCACTGCACTAAAACCCCAGTGGTGCCAGTGCAGTCTCTGGACTCACTGCACTGCATCCCCAGTGGTGCCAGTGCACTCTCTGGACTCACTGCACTGCATCCCCAGTGGTGCCAGTGCACTCTCTGGACTCACTGCACTGCATCCCCTGTGGTGCCAGTACACTCTCTGGTCTCACTGCAGTGCATCCCCAGTGGTGCCAGTGTACTGTCTGGACTCACTGCACTGCATCACCAGCGGTGCCAGTGCACTCTCTGGACTCACTGCACTGCATCCCCAGTGGTGCCAGTGCACTTTCTGGAGTCACTGCAGTGCATCCCCTGTTGTGCCAGTGCACTCTCTGCACTCACTGCACTGCATCCCCAGAAGTGCCAGTGCACTCACTGGACTCACTGCACTGCATCCCCAGTGGTTCCATTGCACTCTCTGGACTCACTGCATTGGATCCCCAGTGGTGTCAGTGCACTCTCTGGACTCAGTGCAGTGCATCCCCAGTGGTGCCAGTGCACTCTCTGGACTCACTGCAGTGCTTCCCCACTGGTGCCAGTGCACTCTCTGGACTCACTGCACTGCATCCCCAGTGGTGCCAGTGCACTCTCTGGACTCACTGCAGTGCATCACCAGTGGTGCCAGTGCACTCTCTGGAGTCACTGCACTGCATCCCCAGTGGAGCCAGTGCACTCTCTGGACTCACTGCACTGCATTCCCAGTGGTGCCAGTGCACTCTATGGACTCACTGCACTGCATCCCCAATGGTGCCAGTGCACTCTCTGTAGTCACTGCACTGCGTCCCCAATGGTGCCAGTGCACTCTCTGGACTCACTGCAGTGCATCCCCAGTGGTGCCAGTGCACTCTCTGGACTCACTGCACTTCATCCCCAGTGGTGCCAGTGCACTCTCTGGACTCACTGCAGTGCATCCCCAGAGCACTCTCTGTACTCACTGCAGTGCATCCCCAGTGGTGTCACTGCACTCTCTGGACTCACTGCACTGCATCCCCAGTGGTGCCAGTGCACTCTCTGCACTCACTGCACTGCATCCCCAGTGGTGCCAGTGCACTCTCTGAGCTCACTGCAGTGCATCCCCAGTGGTGCCAGTGCACTCTCTGGACTCACTGCACTGCATCAACAGTGGTGCCAGTGCACTCTCTCCACTCACTGCACTGCATCCCCAGTGGTGCCAGTGCACTCTCTGGACTCACTGCAATGCATCCCCTATGGTGCCACTGCACTCTCTGGACTCACTGCACTGCATCCCCAGTGGTGCCAGGGCACTCTCTAGACTCACTGCACTGCATCCCCAGTGGTGCCTGTGAAGTCTCTGGACTCACTGTAGTGCATCCACAATGGTGCCAGTGCACTCTTTGGACTCACTGCACTGCATCCCCAGTGGTGCCACTGTACTCTCTGGACTCACTACACTGCATCCCCAGTGGTGCCACTGCACTCTCTGGACTCACTGCACTGCATCACCATTGGTGCCAGGGCACTCTCCGGACTCACTGCAGTGCATCCGCAGTGGTGCCACTGCACTCTTTCGAGTCACTGCAGTGCATCCCCAGTGGTGCCAGTGCACTCTCTGGACTCACTGCACTGCATCCCCAGTGGTGCCAGTGCACTCTCTGCACTCACTGCACTGCATCCCCAGTGTTCCCAGAGCACTCTCTGTTCTCACTGAAGTGCATCCCCAGTGGTGCCAGTGCACTCTCTGGACTCACTGCAGTGCATCCCCAGTGGTGCCAGTGCACTCTGTGGACTCACTGCACTGCATCCCCAGTGGTGCCACTGCACTCTCTGGACTCACTGCACTGCATCACCATTGGTGACAGGGCACTCTCCGGACTCACTGCAGTGCATCCGCAGTGGTGCCAGTGCACTCTTTCGAGTCACTGCACTGCATCCCCATTAGTGCCAGTGCATTCTCTGGACTCATTGCAGTGCATCCCCAGTGGTGCCAGTGCACTCTCTGGACTCACTGCACTGCATCCCCAGTGGTGCCAGTGCACTCTCTGGACTCACTGCACTGCATCCCCAGTGCTGACAGTGCACTATATGGACTCACTGCACTGCATCCCCAGTGCTGACAGTGCACTCTCTGGACTCACTGCATTGCATCCCCAGTGGTGCCAGTGCACTCTCTCCACTCACTGCACTGCATCCCCAGTGGTGCCAGTGCACTCTCCGGACTCACTGCACTGCATCCCCAGTGGTGCCAGAGCACTCTATGGACTCACTGCACTGCATCCCCAGTGGTGCCAGTACACTCTCTGCACTCACTGCATTGCATCCCCAGTGGTGCCAGTGCACTCTCTGCACTCACTGCACTGCATCCCCGGTGTCCCAGAGCACTCTCTGGACTCACCGAGGTGCATCCCCAGTGGTGCCAGTGCACTCTCTGGACTCACCGCACTGCATCACCAGTGGTGCCAGTGCACTCTGTGGACTCACTGCAGTGCAGCCCCTGAGGTGCCAGTGTACTCTCTGGATCACTGCACTGCATCACCATTGGTGCCAGGGCACTCTCTGGGCTCACTGCACTGCATCCACAGTGGTGCCAGTGCACTCTTTCGAGTCACTGCACTGCATCCCCAGTGGTGCCAGTGCATTCTCTGGACTCTCTGCAGTGCATCCCCATTGGTGCCAGTGCAGTCTCTGGAGTCACTGCAGTGCATCCCCAGTGGTGCCAGTGCACTCTCTGGACTCACTGCACTACATCCCCAGTGCTGACAGTGCACTCACTGGACTCACTGCACTGCATCCCCAGTGGTGCCAGTGCACTCTCTGGACTCACTGCAGTGCATCTTCTTTTGCGCCAGTGCACTCTCTGGACTCACTGCACTGCATCCCCAGTGGTGCCAGTGCACTCTCTGGACTCACTGCAGTGCATCCCCAGTGGTGCCAGTGCACTCTCTGGACTCACCGGGGTGCATCCCTAGTGGTGCCAGTGCACTCTCTGGACTCACTGCACTGCATCCCCTGTGGTGCCAGTACACTCTCTGGACTCACTGCACTGCATCCCCAGTGGTGCCAGTGCACTCTCTGGACTCACTGCACTGCATCCCCAGTGGTGCCAGTGCACTTTCTGGAGACACTGCACTGCATCCCCAGTGGTGCCAGTGCACTCTCTGGAGTCACTGCGCTGCATCCCCAGTGGTGCCAGTGCCCTCTGTGGACTCACTGCACTACATCCCCTGTGGGGCCAGTGCACTCTCTGGACTCAGTGCAGTGCATCCCCAGTGGTGCGAGTGCACTCTCTGGACTCACCGGGGTGCATCCCCAGTCGTGCCAGTGCACTCTGTGGACTCACCGGGGTGCATCCCCAGTGGTGCCAGTGCACTCTGTGGACTCACTGCAGTGCATCCCCAGTGGTGCCAGTGCACTCTCTGGAGTCACTGCACTGCATCCCCAGTGGTGCCAGTGCACTCTCTGGACTCACTGCACTGCATCCCCAGTGGTTCCAGTGCACTCTCTGGACTCACTGCAGTGCATCCCCAGTGGCGCCAGTGCACTCTCTGGACTCACTGCACTGCATCCCATTGGTGCTAGTGCACTCTCTGGACTCACTGCACTGCATCCCCAGTGGTGCCAGTGCACTCTCTGGACTCACTGCACTGCATCCCCAGTGGTGCCAGTGCACTCTCTGGACTCACTGCAGTGCATCCGCAGTGGTGCCAGTGCACTCTCTGGACTCACTGCAGTGCTTCCGCACTGGTGCCAGTGCACTCTCTGCACTCACTGCACTGCATCAACAGTGGTGCCTCTGCACTCTCTGGAGTCACTGCACTGCATCCCCAGTGGTGCCAGTGCACTCTCTGGACTCACTGTAGTGCATCCCCAGTGGTGCCAGTGCACTCTCTGGACTCACTGCACTGCATCCCCAGTGGTGCCAGTGCACTCTCTGGACTCACTGCAGTGCATCCCTTGTGGTGCCTTTGCACTCTCAGGACTCACTGCACTGCATCCCCACTGGTGCCAGTGCACTCTCTGGACTCAGTGCACTGCATCCCCAGTGGTGCCAGTGCACTCTCTGGACTCAGTGCACTGCATCCCCAATGGTGCCAGTGCACTCTCTGGACTCACTGCACTGCATCCCCAGTGGTGCCAGTGCACTCTCTGCACTCACTGCACTGCATCCCCAGTGGTGCCAGTGCACTCTCTGAGCTCACTGCAGTGCATCCCCAGTGGTGCCAGTGCACTCTCTGGACTCACTGCACTGCATCCCCAGTGGTGCCAGTGCACTCTCTGGACTCACTGCACTGCATCAACAGTGGTGCCAGTGCACTCTCTCCACTCACTGCACTGCATCCCCAGTGGTGCCTGTGTAGTCTCTGGACTCACTGTAGTGCATCCCCAGTGGTGCCAGTGCACTCTGTGGACTCATCGAATTGCATCCCCAGTGGTGCCAGTGCACTCTCTGGACTCACTGCAGTGCATCCCCAGTGGTGCCAGTGCACTCTCTGGAATCACTGCAGTGCATCCCCAGTGGTGCCAGTGCACTCTCTGTACTCACTGCACTGCATCACCTGTGGTGCCAGTGCACTCTCTGGACTCACTGCAGTGCATCCCCAGTGGTGCCAGTGCACTCTCTGAACTCACCGCACTGCATCCCCAGTAGTGTCAGTGCACTCTCTGAACTCACTGCACTGCATCCCCTGTGGTGCCAGTGCACTCTGTGGACTCATCGCATTGCATCCCCAGTGGTGCCAGTGCACTCTCTGGACTCACTGCACTGCATCCCCAGTGGTGCCAGTGCACTCTCTGCCCTCACTGCAGTGCATCCCCAGTGGTGCCAGTGCACTCTCTGCCCTCACTGCACTGCATCCCCAGTGGTGCCAGTGCACTCTCTGGACTCACTGCACTGCATCCCCAGTGGTGCCAGTGCACTCTCTGGACTCACTGCAGTGCATCCGCAGTGGTGCCACTGCACTCTCTGGACTCACTGCGCTGCATCCCCAGTGGTGCCAGTGCACTCTCTGGACTCACTGCACTGCATCCCCAGTGCTGCCAGTGCACTCTCCGGAATCACTGTACTACATCCCCAGTGGTGTCAGTGCACTCTCTGGACTCACTGCAGTGCATCCCCAGTGGTGCCCGTGCACTCTCTGGACTCACTGCACTGCATCCCCAGTGGTGCCAGGGCACTCTCTGGACTCACTGCACTCCATCCCCACTGGTGCCAGTCCACTCTCTGGACTCATTGCACTGCATCCCCAGTGGTGCCAGTGGACTCTCTGCACTCATGCACTGCATACCCAGTGGTGCCAGTGCACTCTTTGGACTCACTGCACTGCATGAACAGTGGTGCCAGTGCACTCTCTGGACTCACTGCACTGCATCCACAGTGGTGCCAGTGTAGTCTCTGGACTCACTGTAGTGCATCCCCAGTGGTGCCAGTGCAATCTCAGGACTCACTGCAGTGCAGCTCCAGTGGTGCCAGTGCAGTCTCTGGACTCACTGCACTGCATCCCCAGTGGTGCCAGTGCACTCTCTGGACTCACTGCAGTGCATCCCCAGTGGTGCCAGTGCACTCTATGGAGTCACTGCAGTGTATCCCCAGTGGTGCCAGTGCACTCTCTGGGCTCACTGAACTGCATCCCCAGTGGTGCCAGAGCACTCTCTGGACTCACTGCACTGCATCCCCAGTGCTGCCAGTGCACTCTCTGGACTCACTGCAGTGCATCCCCAGTGGTGCCAGTGCACTCTCAGGACTCACTGCACTGCATCACCAGTGGTGCCAGTGCACTCTCTGGACTCAGTGCACTGCATCCCCAGTGGTGCCAGTGCACTCTCTGGACTCACTGCATTTCATCCCCAGTGGTGCCAGTGCACTCTCTGGACTCACTGCACTGCATCCCCAGTGGTGCCACTGCACTCTCTGGACTCACTGCACTGCATCACCATTGGTGCCAGGGCACTCTCCGGACTCACTGCAGTGCATCCGCAGTGGTGCCAGTGCACTCTTTCGAGTCACTGCACTGCATCCCCAGTGGTGCCAGTGCACTCTTTGGAGTCACTGCACTGCATCCCCAGTGGTGCCAGTGCACTCTCTGGACTCACTGCAGTGCATCCCCAGTGGTGCCAGTGCACTCTCTGGAATCACTGCAGTGCATCCCCAGTGGTGCCAGTGCACTCTCTGTACTCACTGCACTGCATCACCTGTGGTGCCAGTGCACTCTCTGGACTCACTGCAGTGCATCCCCAGTGGTGCCAGTGCACTCTCTGGACTCACTGCACTGCATCCCCAGTGGTGCCAGTGCACTCTCTGCCCTCACTGCAGTGCATCCCCAGTGGTGCCAG
The DNA here is from genome assembly GCF_964211835.1 of Anser anser. Taxonomy (NCBI): domain Eukaryota; kingdom Metazoa; phylum Chordata; class Aves; order Anseriformes; family Anatidae; genus Anser; species Anser anser. Next base: position 210,595 of record NW_028153459.1, on the reverse strand, counting down.
TGCACTCTCTGCCCTCACTGCACTGCATCCCCAGTGGTGCCAGTGCACTCTCTGCACTCACTGCACTGCATCCCCAGTGGTGCCAGTGCACTCTCTGGACTCACTGCACTGCATCCCCAGTGGTGCCAGTGCACTCTCTGCACTCACTGCAGTGCATCCGCAGTGGTGCCACTGCACTCTCTGGACTCACTGCACTGCATCCCCAGTAGTGCCAGTGCACTCTGTGGACTCACTGCGCTGCATCCCCAGTGGTGCCAGTGCACTCTCTGGACTCACTGCACTGCATCCCCAGTGGTGCCAATGCACTCTCTGCACTCACTGCACTGCATTCCCAGTGGTGCCAGTGCACTCTCTGGACTCACTGCAGTGCATCCCCAGTGGTGCCAGTGCACTCTCTGCACTCACTGCACTGCAACCCCAGTGGTGCCAGTGCACTCTCTGGACTCACCGCACTGCATCCCCAGTGGTGCCAGTGCACTCTCTGGACTCACTGCACTGCATCCCCAAGGTGCCAGTGCACTCTCTGGACTCACTGCACTGCATCCCCAGTGGTGCCAGTGCACTCTCTGCACTCATGCACTGCATACCCAGTGGTGCCAGTCCACTCTCTGGACTCACTGCACTGCACCCCAGTGGTGCCAGTGCACTCTCTGCACTCATGCACTGCATACCCAGTGGTGCCAGTGCAATCTTTGGACTCACTGTACTGCATCCCAGATGGTGCCAGTGCACTCTCTGGACTCACTGCACTGCATCCCCAGTGGTGCCAGTGCACTCTCTGGACTCACTGCACTGCATCCCCAGTGGTGCCAATACACTCTCTGCACTCACTGCACTGCATCCCCAGTGGTGCCAGTGCACTAGCTGGACTCATTGCAGTGCATCCCCAGTGGTGCCAGTGCACTCTCTGAGTCACTGCACTGCATTCCCAGTGGTGCCAGTGCACTGTCTGGACTCACTGCAGTGCATCCCCAGTGGTGCCAGTGCACTCTCTGGGCTCACTGCACTGCAACCCCAGTGGTGCCAGTGCACTCTCTGGACTCACCGCACTGCATCCCCAGTGGTGCCAGTGCACTCTCTGGACTCACTGCACTGCATCCCCAAGGTGCCAGTCCACTCTCTGGACTCACTGCACTGCATCCCCAGTTGTGCCAGTGCACTCTCTGCACTCATGCACTGCATACCCAGTGGTGCCAGTCCACTCTCTGGACTCACTGCACTGCATCCCCAGTGGTGCCAGTGCACTCTCTGAACTCATGCACTGCATACCCAGTGGTGCCAGTGCACTCTTTGGACTCACTGTACTGCATCCCAGGTGGTGCCAGTGCACTCTCTGGACTCACTGCACTGCATCCCCAGTGGTGCCAGTGTAGTCTCTGGACTCACTGTAGTGCATCCCCAGTGATGCCAGTGTAATCTCAGGACTCACTGCAGTGCAGCTCCAGTTGGTGCCAGTGCAGTCTCTGGACTCACTGCAGTGCATCCCCAGTGGTGCCAGTGCACTCTCTGGACTCACTGCAGTGCATCCCCAGTGGTGCCAGTGCACTCTCTGGAGTCACTGCAGTGTACCCCCAGTGGTGCCAGTGCACTCTCTGGACTCACTGAACTGCATCCCCAGTGGTGCCAGAGCAATCTCTGGACTCACTGCAGTGTATCCCCAGTGGTGCCAGTGCACTCTCTGGACTCACTGCACTGCATCGCCAGTGGTGCCAGTGCACTCTCTGGACTCACTGCACTGCATCCCCAGTGGTGCCAGTGCACTCTCTGCACTCAGTGCACTGCATCCCCAGTGGTGCCAGTGCACTCTCTGGACTCACTGCACTGCATCCCCAGTGGTGCCAGTGCACTCTCTGGAGTCACAGCACTGCATCAACAGTGGTGCCTCTGCACTCTCTGGAGTCACTGCACTGCATCCCCAGTGGTGCCAGTGCACTCTCTGGACTCAGTGTAGTGCATCCCCAGTGGTGCCAGTGCACTCTCTGGACTCACTGCACTGCATCCCCAGTAGTGCCAGTGCACTCTCTGGACTCACTGCACCGCATCCCCAGTGGTGCCAGTGCACTCTCTGGAATCACTGCAGTGCATCCCCAGTGGTGCCAGTGCACTCTCTGGAGTCACTGCACGGCATCCCCAGTGGTGCCAGTGCACTCTCTGGACTCACTGCATTGCATCCCCAGTGGTGCCAGTGCACTCTCTGGACTCACTGCACTGCATCCCCAGTGGTGCCACTGCACTCTCTGGACTCACTGCACTGCATCACCAGTGGTGCCAGGGCACTCTCCGGACTCACTGCAGTGCATCCGCAGTGGTGCCAGTGCACTCCTTCGAGTCACTGCAGTGCATCCCCAGTGGTGCCAGGGCACTCTCTAGACTCACTGCAGTGCACCCCCAGTGCTGCCAGTGCACTCTCTGGACTCACTGCAGTGCATCCCCAGTGGTGCCAGTGCACTCTCTGGACTCACTGCACTGCATCCCCAGTGGTGCCAGTGCACTCTCCGGAATCACTGCACTACATCCCCAGTGGTGTCAGTGCACTCTCTGGACTCACTGCAGTGCATCCCCAGTGGTGCCCGTGCACTCTCTGGACTCACTGCAGTGCATCCCCAGTGGTGCCAGTGCACTCTCTGGACTCACTGCATTGCATCCCCAGTGGTGCCAGTGCACTCTCTGCACTCACTGCAGTGCATCCGCAGTGGTGCCAGTGCACTCTCTGGAGTCACTGCACTGCATCCCCAGGGGTGCCTGTGCAGTCTCTGGACTCACTACAGTTCATCCCCAGTGGAGCCAGTGCACTCTCTGGACTCACTGCACTGCATCCCCAGTGGTGCCAGTGCACTCTCTGGACTCACTGCACTCCATCCCCACTGGTGCCAGTCCACTCTCTGGACTCACTGCACTGCATCCCCAGTGGTGCCAGTGGACTCTCCGCACTCATGCACTGCATACCCAGTGGTGCCAGTGCACTCTCTGGACTCACTGCACTGCATGTACAGTGGTGCCAGTGCACTCTCTGGACTCACTGCACTGCATCCCCAGTGCTGCCAGTGTAGTCTCTGGACTCACTGTAGTGCATCCCCAGTGGTGCCAGTGCAATCTCAGGACTCACTGCAGTGCAGCTCCAGTTGGTGCCAGTGCAGTCTCTGGACTCACTGCACTGCATCCCCAGTGGTGCCAGTGCACTCTCTGGACTCACTGCAGTGCATCCCCAGTGGTGCCTGTGCACTCTCTGGAGTCACTGCAGTGTATCCCCAGTGGTGCCAGTGCACTCTCTGGACTCACTGAACTGCATTCCCAGTGGTGCCAGAGCACTCTCTGGACTCACTGCAGTGCATTCCCAGTGCTGCCAGTGCACTCTCTGGACTCACTGCACTGCATCGCCAGTGGTGCCAGTGCACTCTCTGGACTCACTGCACTGCATCCCCAGTGGTGCCAGTGCACTCTCTGGACTCACTGCACTGCATCCCCAGTGGTGCCAGTGCACTCTCTGGAGTCACAGCACTGCATCAACAGTGGTGCCTCTGCACTCCCTGGAGTCACTGCACTGCATCCCCAGTGGTGCCAGTGCACTCTCTGGACTCACTGCAGTGCATCCCCAGTGGTGCCAGTGCACTCTCTGGACTCACTGCAGTGCATCCCCAGTAGTGCCAGTGCACTCTCTGGACTCACTGCACTGCATCCCCAGTGGTGCCAGTGCACTCTCTGGAGTCACTGCACTGCATCCCCAGTGGTGCCAGTGCACTCTCTGGACTCACTGCATTGCATCCCCAGTGGTGCCAGTGCACTCTCTGGACTCACTGCACTGCATGCCCAGTGGTGCCACTGCACTCTCTGGACTCACTGCACTGCATCACCATTGGTGCCAGGGCACTCTCCGGACTCACTGCAGTGCATCCGCAGTGGTGCCAGTGCACTCTTTCGAGTCACTGCAGTTCATCCCCAGTGGTGCCAGTGCACTCTCTGGACTCACTGCAGTGCATCCCCAGTGGTGCCACTGCACTCTCTGGACTCACTGCAGTGCATCCCCAGTGCTGCCAGTGCACTCTCTGGACTCACTGCAGTGCATCCCCAGTGGTGCCAGTGCACTCTCTGGACTCACTGCAGTGCATCCCCAGTGGTGCCAGTGCACTCTCTGGAGTCACAGCACTGCATCAACAGTGGTGCCTCTGCACTCTCTGGAGTCACTGCACTGCATCCCCATTGGTGCCAGTGCACTCTCTGGACTCACTGCAGTGCACCCCCACTGGTGCCAGTGCACTCTCCGGAATCACTGCAGTGCATCCCCAGTGGTGCCAGTGCACTCTCTGGACTGACTGCGCTGCATCCACAGTGGTGCCAGTGCACTCTCTGGACTCACTGCATTGCATCCCCAGTGGCGCCAGTGCACTCTCTGGACTCACTGCACTGCATCCCATTGGTGCTAGTGCACTCTCTGGACTCACTGCACTGCATCCCCAGTGGTGCCAGTGCACTCTCTGGACTCACTGCACTGCATCCCCAGTGGTGCCAGTGCACTCTCTGGACTCACTGCAGTGCATCCCCAGTGGTGCCAGTGCACTCTCTGGACTCACTGCAGTGCTTCCGCACTGGTGCCAGTGCACTCTCTGCACTCACTGCACTGCATCAACAGTGGTGCCTCTGCACTCTCTGGAGTCACTGCACTGCATCCCCAGTGGTGCCAGTGCACTCTCTGGACTCACTGTAGTGCATCCCCAGTGGTGCCAGTGCACTCTCTGGACTCACTGCAGTGCATCCCCAGTGGTGCCAGTGCACTCTCTGGACTCACTGCAGTGCATCCCTTGTGGTGCCTTTGCACTCTCAGGACTCACTGCACTGCATCCCCAGTGGTGCCAGTGCACTCTCTGGACTCAGTGCACTGCATCCCCAGTGGTGCCAGTGCACTCTCTGGACTCAGTGCACTGCATCCCCAATGGTGCCACTGCACTCTCTGGACTCACTGCACTGCATCCCCAGTGGTGCCAGTGCACTCTCTGCACTCACTGCACTGCATCCCCAGTGGTGCCAGTGCACTCTCTGAGCTCACTGCAGTGCATCCCCAGTGGTGCCAGTGCACTCTCTGGACTCACTGCACTGCATCCCCAGTGGTGCCAGTGCACTCTCTGGACTCACTGCACTGCATCAACAGTGGTGCCAGTGCACTCTCTGCACTCACTGCACTGCATCCCCAGTGGTGCCAGTGTAGTCTCTGGACTCACAGCAGTGCATCCCCAGTGGTGCCAGTGCAACTACTAGACTCACTGCAGTGTAGCTCAGTGGTGCCAGTGCCCTCTCTGGACTCACTGCACTGCATCCCCAGTGGTGCCAGTGCACTCTCTGGACTCACTGCAGTGCATCCCCAGTGGCGCCAGTGCACTCTCTGGACTCACTGCAGTGCATCCCCAGTGGTGCCAGTGCACTCTCTGGACCCACTGCAGTGCATCCCCACTGGTGCCAGTGCACTCTCTGGACTCACTGCACTGCATCCCCAATGGTGCCACTGCACTCTCTGTAGTCACTGCACTGCGTCCCCAGTGGTGCCAGTGCACTCTCTGGACTCACTGCAGTGTATCCCCTGTGGTGCCAGTGCACTCTGTGGACTCACTGCACTGCATCCCAGTGGTGCCAGTGCACTCTCTGCACTCACTGCACTGCATCACCAGTGGTGCCAGTGTACTCTCTGGACTCACTGCAGTGCATCCCCAGTGGTGCCAGTGCACTCTCTGGAGTCACTGCACTGCATCCCCAGTGCTGCCAGTGCACTCTCTGGACTCACTGCAGTGCATCCCCAGTGGTGCCAGTGCACTCTCTGGACTCACTGCACTGCATCCCCAGTGGTGCCACTGCACTCTCTGGACTCACTGCACTGCATCACCATTGGTGCCAGGGCACTCTCCGGACTCACTGCAGTGCATCCGCAGTGGTGCCAGTGCACTATTTCGAGTCACTGCACTGCATCCCCAGTGGTGCCAGTGCACTCTCTGTACTCACTGCACTGCATCCCCAATGGTGCCAGTGCACTCTCTGGACTCACTGCAGTGCATCCCCAATGGTGCCAGTGCACTCTCTGGAATCACTGCAGTGCATCCCCAGTGGTGCCAGTGCACTCTCTGTACTCACTGCACTGCATCACCTGTGGTGCCAGTGCACTCTCTGGACTCACTGCAGTGCATCCCCAGTGGTGCCAGTGCACTCTCTGAACTCACCGCACTGCATCCCCAGTGGTGTCAGTGCACTCTCTGGACTCACTGCACTGCATCCCCTGTGGTGCCAGTGCACTCTGTGGACTCATCGCATTGCATCCCCAGTGGTGCCAGTGCACTCTCTGGACTCACTGCACTGCATCCCCAGTGGTGCCAGTGCACTCTCTGCCCTCACTGCAGTGCATCCCCAGTGGTGCCAGTGCACTCTCTGCCCTCACTGCACTGCATCCCCAGTGGTGCCAGTGCACTCTCTGCACTCACTGCACTGCATCCCCAGTGGTGCCAATGCACTCTCTGGACTCACTGCACTGCATCCCCAGTGGTGCCAGTGCACTCTCTGGACTAACTGCAGTGCATCCGCAGTGATGCCACTGCACTCTCTGGACTCACTGCACTGCATCCCCACTAGTGCCAGTGCACTCTGTGGACTCACTGCGCTGCATCCCCAGTGGTGCCAGTGCACTCTCTGGACTCACTGCACTGCTTCCCCAGTGGTGCCAGTGCACTCCCCGGAATCACTGCACTACATCCCCAGTGGTGTCAGTGCACTCTCTGGACTCACTGCAGTGCATCCCCAGTGGTGCCCGTGCACTCTCTGGACTCACTGCACTGCATCCCCAGTGGTGCCAGGGCACTCTCTGGACTCACTGCACTCCATCCCCACTGGTGCCAGTCCACTCTCTGGACTCACTGCACTGCATCCCCAGTGGTGCCAGTGGACTCTCTGCACTCATGCACTGCATACCCAGTGGTGCCAGTGCACTCTTTGGACTCACTGCACTGCATGAACAGTGGTGCCAGTGCACTCTCTGGACTCACTGCACTGCATCCCCAGTGGTGCCAGTGTAGTCTCTGGACTCACTGTAGTGCATCCCCAGTGGTGCCAGTGCAATCTCAGGACTCACTGCAGTGCAGCTCCAGTTGGTGCCAGTGCAGTCTCTGGAGTCACTGCACTGCATCCCCAGTGGTGCCAGTGCACTCTCTGGACTCACTGCAGTGCATCCCCAGTGGTGCCAGTGCACTCTATGGAGTCACTGCAGTGTATCCCCAGTGGTGCCAGTGCACTCTCTGGACTCACTGCACTGCATCCCCAATGGTGCCACTGCACTCTCTGTAGTCACTGCACTGCGTCCCCAGTGGTGCCAGTGCACTCTCTGGACTCACTGCAGTGTATCCCCTGTGGTGCCAGTGCACTCTGTGGACTCACTGCACTGCATCCCAGTGGTGCCAGTGCACTCTCTGCACTCACTGCACTGCATCACCAGTGGTGCCAGTGTACTCTCTGGACTCACTGCAGTGCATCCCCAGTGGTGCCAGTGCACTCTCTGGAGTCACTGCACTGCATCCCCAGTGCTGCCAGTGCACTCTCTGGACTCACTGCAGTGCATCCCCAGTGGTGCCAGTGCACTCTCTGGACTCACTGCACTGCATCCCCAGTGGTGCCACTGCACTCTCTGGACTCACTGCACTGCATCACCATTGGTGCCAGGGCACTCTCCGGACTCACTGCAGTGCATCCGCAGTGGTGCCAGTGCACTCTTTCGAGTCACTGCACTGCATCCCCAGTGGTGCCAGTGCACTCTCTGTACTCACTGCACTGCATCCCCAATGGTGCCAGTGCACTCTCTGGACTCACTGCAGTGCATCCCCAGTGGTGCCAGTGCACTCTCTGGAATCACTGCAGTGCATCCCCAGTGGTGCCAGTGCACTCTCTGTACTCACTGCACTGCATCACCTGTGGTGCCAGTGCACTCTCTGGACTCACTGCAGTGCATCCCCAGTGGTGCCAGTGCACTCTCTGAACTCACCGCACTGCATCCCCAGTGGTGTCAGTGCACTCTCTGGACTCACTGCACTGCATCCCCTGTGGTGCCAGTGCACTCTGTGGACTCATCGCATTGCATCCCCAGTGGTGCCAGTGCACTCTCTGGACTCACTGCACTGCATCCCCAGTGGTGCCAGTGCACTCTCTGCCCTCACTGCAGTGCATCCCCAGTGGTGCCAGTGCACTCTCTGCCCTCACTGCACTGCATCCCCAGTGGTGCCAGTGCACTCTCTGCACTCACTGCACTGCATCCCCAGTGGTGCCAATGCACTCTCTGGACTCACTGCACTGCATCCCCAGTGGTGCCAGTGCACTCTCTGGACTAACTGCAGTGCATCCGCAGTGATGCCACTGCACTCTCTGGACTCACTGCACTGCATCCCCACTAGTGCCAGTGCACTCTGTGGACTCACTGCGCTGCATCCCCAGTGGTGCCAGTGCACTCTCTGGACTCACTGCACTGCTTCCCCAGTGGTGCCAGTGCACTCCCCGGAATCACTGCACTACATCCCCAGTGGTGTCAGTGCACTCTCTGGACTCACTGCAGTGCATCCCCAGTGGTGCCCGTGCACTCTCTGGACTCACTGCACTGCATCCCCAGTGGTGCCAGGGCACTCTCTGGACTCACTGCACTCCATCCCCACTGGTGCCAGTCCACTCTCTGGACTCACTGCACTGCATCCCCAGTGGTGCCAGTGGACTCTCTGCACTCATGCACTGCATACCCAGTGGTGCCAGTGCACTCTTTGGACTCACTGCACTGCATGAACAGTGGTGCCAGTGCACTCTCTGGACTCACTGCACTGCATCCCCAGTGGTGCCAGTGTAGTCTCTGGACTCACTGTAGTGCATCCCCAGTGGTGCCAGTGCAATCTCAGGACTCACTGCAGTGCAGCTCCAGTTGGTGCCAGTGCAGTCTCTGGAGTCACTGCACTGCATCCCCAGTGGTGCCAGTGCACTCTCTGGACTCACTGCAGTGCATCCCCAGTGGTGCCAGTGCACTCTATGGAGTCACTGCAGTGTATCCCCAGTGGTGCCAGTGCACTCTCTGGGCTCACTGAACTGCATCCCCAGTGGTGCCAGAGCACTCTCTGGACTCAATGCAGTGCATCCCCAGTGCTGCCAGTGCACTCTCTGGACTCACTGCACTGCATCGCCAGTGGTGCCAGTGCACTCTCAGGACTCACTGCACTGCATCACCAGTGGTGCCAGTGCACTCTCTGGACTCAGTGCACTGCATCCCCAGTGGTGCCAGTGCACTCTCTGGACTCACTGCATTGCATCCCCAGTGGTGCCAGTGCACTCTCTGGACTCACTGCACTGCATCCCCAGTGGTGCCACTGCACTCTCTGGACTCACTGCACTGCATCACCATTGGTGCCAGGGCACTCTCCGGACTCACTGCAGTGCATCCGCAGTGGTGCCAGTGCACTCTTTCGAGTCACTGCACTGCATCCCCAGTGGTGCCAGTGCACTCTCTGGACTCACTGCACTGCATCCCCAGTGGTGCCAGTGCACTCTCTGGACTCACTGCAGTGCATCCCCAGTGGTGCCAGTGCACTCTCTGGACTCACTGCAGTGCATCCCCAGTGGTGCCAGTGCACTCTCTGTACTCACTGCACTGCATCACCTGTGGTGCCAGTGCACTCTCTGGACTCACTGCAGTGCATCCCCAGTGGTGCCAGTGCACTCTCTGAACTCACCGCACTGCATCCCCAGTGGTGCCAGTGCACTCTCTGCCCTCACTGCAGTGCATCCCCAGTGGTGCCAGTGCACTCTCTGCCCTCACTGCACTGCATCCCCAGTGGTGCCAGTGCACTCTCTGCACTCACTGCACTGCATCCCCAGTGGTGCCAGTGCACTCTCTGGACTCACTGCACTGCATCCCCAGTGGTGCCAGTGCACTCTCTGGACTCACTGCAGTGCATCCGCAGTGGTGCCACTGCACTCTCTGGACTCACTGCACTGCATCCCCAGTAGTGCCAGTGCACTCTGTGGACTCACTGCTCTGCATCCCCAGTGGTGCCAGTGCACTCTCTGGACTCACTGCACTGCATCCCCAGTGGTGCCAATGCACTCTCTGCACTCACTGCACTGCATCCCCAGTGGTTCCAGTGCACTATCTGGACTCATTGCAGTGCATCCCCAGTGGTGCCAGTGCACTCTCTGAGTCACTGCACTGCATTCCCAGTGGTGCCAGTGTACTCTCTGGACTCACTGCAGTGCATCCCCAGTGGTGCCAGTGCACTCTCTGGACTCACTGCACTGCAACCCCAGTGGTGCCAGTGCACTCTCTGGACTCACCGCACTGCATCCCCAGTGGTGCCAGTGCACTCTCTGGACTCACTGCACTGCATCCCCAAGGTGCCAGTGCACTCTCTGGACTCAACTGCACTGCATCCCCAGTGGTGCCCGTGCACTCTCTGGACTCACTGCACTGCATCCCCAGTGGTGCCTGTGCAGTCTCTGGACTCACTACAGTTCATCCCCAGTGGAGCCAGTGCACTCTCTGGACTCACTGCACTCCATCCCCAGTGGTGCCAGTGCGCTCTCTGGACTCACTACACTGCATCACCATTGGTGCCAGGGCACTCTCCGGACTCACTGCAGTGCATCCGCAGTGGTGCCAGTGCACTCTTTCGATTCACTGCAGTGCATCCCCAGTGGTGCCAGTGCACTCTCTGGACTCACTGCACTGCATCCCCAGTGGTGCCAGTGCACTCTCTGCACTCACTGCACTGCATCCCCAGTGTTCCCAGAGCACTCTCTGGACTCACTGCAGTGCATCCCCAGTGGTGCCAGTGCACTCTCTGGACTCACTGCAGTGCATCCCCACTGGTGCCAGTGCACTCTCTGGACTCACTGCACTGCATCCCCAGTGGTGCCACTGCACTCTCTGGACTCACTGCACTGCATCACCATTGGTGCCAGTGCACTCTCCGGACCCACTGCAGTGCATCCGCAGTGGTGCCAGTGCACTCTTTCGAGTCACTGCACTGCATCCGCATTAGTGCCAGTGCATTCTCAAGACTCATTGCAGTGCATCCCCAGTGGTGCCAATGCACTCTCTGCACTCACTGCACTGCATCCCCAGTGGTGCCAGTGCACTCTCTGGACTCACTGCACTGCATCCCCAGTGGTGCCAGTGCACTCTCTGGACTCACTGCAGTGCATCCCCAGTGGTGCCAGTGCACTCTCTGCACTCACTGCAGTGCATCCCCAGTGGTGCCAGTGCACTCTCTCCACTCACTGCACTGCATCCCCAGTGGTGCCAGTGCACTCTCTGCACTCACTGCACTGCATCCCCGGTGTCCCAGAGCACTCTCTGGACTCACCGAGGTGCATCCCCAGTGGTGCCAGTGCACTCTCTGGACTCACCGCACTGCATCACCAGTGGTGCCAGTGCACTCTCTGGACTCACTGCAGTGCAGCCCCTGAGGTGCCAGTGTACTCTCTGGATCACTGCACTGCATCACCATTGGTGCCAGGGCACGCTCCGGACTCACTGCAGTGCATCCCCAGTGGTGCCAGTGCACTCTTTCGAGTCACTGCACTGCATCCCCAGTGGTGCCAGTGCATTCTCTGGACTCACTGCAGTGCATCCCCATTGGTGCCAGTGCAGTCTCTGGAGTCACTGCAGTGCATCCCCAGTGGTGCCAGTGCACTCTCTGGACGCACTGCACTGCATCCCCAGTGCTGACAGTGCACTCACTGGACTCACTGCACTGCATCCCCAGTGGTGCCAGTGCACTCTCTGGACTCACTGCAGTGCATCTTCTTTTGCGCCAGTGCACTCTCTGGACTCACTGCACTGCATCCCCAGTGGTGCCAGTGCACTCTCTGGACTCACTGCACTGCATTCCCAGTGGTGCCAGTGCACTCTCTGGATTCACTGCACAGCATCCCCAGAGGTGCCAGTGCACTCTCTGGACTCACTGCACTGCATCCCCAGTGGTGCCAGTGCACTCTCTGGACTCACTGCACTGCATCCCCAGTGGTGCCAGTACACTCTCTGGACTCACTGCAGTGCATCCCCAGTGGTGCCAGTGTACTCTCTGGACTCACTGCACTGCATCACCAGCGGTGCCAGTGCACTCTCTGGACTCACTGCAGTGCATCCCCAGTGGTGCCAGTGCACTTTCTGGAGTCACTGCACTGCATCCCCAGTGGTGCCAGTGCACTCTCTGGAGTCACTGCGCTGCATCCCCAGTGGTGCCAGTGCCCTCTCTGGACTCACTGCACTACATCCCCTGTGGGGCCAGTGTACTCTCTGGACTCAGTGCAGTGCATCCCCAGTGGTGCCAGTGCACTCTCTGGACTCACCGGGGTGCATCCCCAGTGGTGCCAGTGCACTCTGTGGACTCACCGGGGTGCATCCCCAGTGGTGCCAGTGCACTCTCTGGACTCACTGCAGTGCATCCCCAGTGGTGCCAGTGCACTCTCTGGACTCACTGCAGTGCTTCCGCACTGGTGCCAGTGCACTCTCTGCACTCACTGCACTGCATCAACAGTGGTGCCTCTGCACTCTCTGGAGTCACTGCACTGCATCCCCAGTGGTGCCAGTGCACTCTCTGGACTCACTGTAGTGCATCCCCAGTGGTGCCAGTGCACTCTCTGGACTCACTGCACTGCATCCCCAGTGGTGCCAGTGCACTCTCTGGACTCACTGCAGTGCATCCCTTGTGGTGCCTTTGCACTCTCAGGACTCACTGCACTGCATCCCCAGTGGTGCCAGTGCACTCTCTGGACTCAGTGCACTGCATCCCCAGTGGTGCCAGTGCACTCTCTGGACTCAGTGCACTGCATCCCCAATGGTGCCACTGCACTCTCTGGACTCACTGCACTGCATCCCCAGTGGTGCCAGTGCACTCTCTGCACTCACTGCACTGCATCCCCAGTGGTGCCAGTGCACTCTCTGAGCTCACTGCAGTGCATCCCCAGTGGTGCCAGTGTAGTCTCTGGACTCACAGCAGTGCATCCCCAGTGGTGCCAGTGCAACTACTGGACTCACTGCAGTGTAGCTCAGTGGTGCCAGTGCCCTCTCTGGACTCACTGCACTGCATCCCCAGTGGTGCCAGTGCACTCTCTGGACTCACTGCAGTGCATCCCCAGTGGCGCCAGTGCACTCACTGCACTCACTGCACTGCATCCCCAGTGGTGCCAGTGCACTCTCTGGACCCACTGCAGTGCATCCCCAGTGGTGCCAGTGCACTCTCTGGACTCACTGCACTGCATCCCCAATGGTGCCACTGCACTCTCTGTAGTCACTGCACTGCGTCCCCAGTGGTGCCAGTGCACTCTCTGGACTCACTGCAGTGTATCCCCTGTGGTGCCAGTGCACTCTGTGGACTCACTGCACTGCATCCCAGTGGTGCCAGTGCACTCTCTGCACTCACTGCACTGCATCACCAGTGGTGCCAGTGTACTCTCTGGACTCACTGCAGTGCATCCCCAGTGGTGCCAGTGCACTCTCTGGAGTCACTGCACTGCATCCCCAGTGCTGCCAGTGCACTCTCTGGACTCACTGCAGTGCATCCCCAGTGGTGCCAGTGCACTCTCTGGACTCACTGCACTGCATCCCCAGTGGAGCCACTGCACTCTCTGGACTCACCGCACTGCATCACCATTGGTGCCAGGGCACTCTCCGGACTCACTGCAGTGCATCCGCAGTGGTGCCAGTGCACTCTTTCGAGTCACTGCACTGCATCCCCAGTGGTGCCAGTGCACTCTCTGGACTCACTGCACTGCATCCCCAATGGTGCCAGTGCACTCTCTGGACTCACTGCAGTGCATCCCCAGTGGTGCCAGTGCACTCTCTGGAATCACTGCAGTGCATCCCCAGTGGTGCCAGTGCACTCTCTGTACTCACTGCACTGCATCACCTGTGGTGCCAGTGCACTCTCTGGACTCACTGCAGTGCATCCCCAGTGGTGCCAGTGCACTCTCTGAACTCACCGCACTGCATCCCCAGTGGTGTCAGTGCACTCTCTGGACTCACTGTAGTGCATCCCCAGTGGTGCCAGTGCACTCTGTGGACTCATCGCATTGCATCCCCAGTGGTGCCAGTGCACTCTCTGGACTCACTGCAGTGCATCCCCAGTGGTGCCAGTGCACTCTCTGGAATCACTGCAGTGCATCCCCAGTGGTGCCAGTGCACTCTCTGTACTCACTGCACTGCATCACCTGTGGTGCCAGTGCACTCTCTGGACTCACTGCAGTGCATCCCCAGTGGTGCCAGTGCACTCTCTGAACTCACCGCACTGCATCCCCAGTAGTGTCAGTGCACTCTCTGAACTCACTGCACTGCATCCCCGGTGGTGCCAGTGCACTCTGTGGACTCATCGCATTGCATCCCCAGTGGTGCCAGTGCACTCTCTGGACTCACTGCACTGCATCCCCAGTGGTGCCAGTGCACTCTCTGCCCTCACTGCAGTGCATCCCCAGTGGTGCCAGTGCACTCTCTGCCCTCACTGCACTGCATCCCCAGTGGTGCCAGTGCACTCTCTGGACTCACTGCACTGCATCCCCAGTGGTGCCAGTGCACTCTCTGGACTCACTGCAGTGCATCCGCAGTGGTGCCACTGCACTCTCTGGACTCACTGCACTGCATCCCCAGTAGTGCCAGTGCACTCTGTGGACTCACTGCGCTGCATCCCCAGTGGTGCCAGTGCACTCTCTGCACTCACTGCACTGCATCCCCAGTGCTGCCAGTGCACTCTCCGGAATCACTGTACTACATCCCCAGTGGTGTCAGTGCACTCTCTGGACTCACTGCAGTGCATCCCCAGTGGTGCCCGTGCACTCTCTGGACTCACTGCACTGCATCCCCAGTGGTGCCAGGGCACTCTCTGGACTCACTGCACTCCATCCCCACTGGTGCCAGCCCACTCTCTGGACTCATTGCACTGCATCCCCAGTGGTGCCAGTGGACTCTCTGCACTCATGCACTGCATACCCAGTGGTGCCAGTGCACTCTTTGGACTCACTGCACTGCATGAACAGTGGTGCCAGTGCACTCTCTGGACTCACTGCACTGCATCCACAGTGGTGCCAGTGTAGTCTCTGGACTCACTGTAGTGCATCCCCAGTGGTGCCAGTGCAATCTCAGGACTCACTGCAGTGCAGCTCCAGTGGTGCCAGTGCAGTCTCTGGACTCACTGCACTGCATCCCCAGTGGTGCCAGTGCACTCTCTGGACTCACTGCAGTGCATCCCCAGTGGTGCCAGTGCACTCTATGGAGTCACTGCAGTGTATCCCCAGTGGTGCCAGTGCACTCTCTGGGCTCACTGAACTGCATCCCCAGTGGTGCCAGAGCACTCTCTGGACTCACTGCAGTGCATCCCCAGTGCTGCCAGTGCACTCTCTGGACTCACTGCACTGCATCGCCAGTGGTGCCAGGGCACTCTCAGGACTCACTGCACTGCATCACCAGTGGTGCCAGTGCACTCTCTGGACTCAGTGCACTGCATCCCCAGTGGTGCCAGTGCACTCTCTGGACTCACTGCACTGCATCCCCTGTGGTGCCAGTGCACTCTGTGGACTCATCGCATTGCATCCCCAGTGGTGCCAGTGCACTCTCTGGACTCACTGCACTGCATCCCCAGTGGTGCCAGTGCACTCTCTGCCCTCACTGCAGTGCATCCCCAGTGGTGCCAGTGCACTCTCTGCCCTCACTGCACTGCATCCCCAGTGGTGCCAGTGCACTCTCTGCACTCACTGCACTGCATCCCCAGTGGTGCCAATGCACTCTCTGGACTCACTGCACTGCATCCCCAGTGGTGCCAGTGCACTCTCTGGACTAACTGCAGTGCATCCGCAGTGATGCCACTGCACTCTCTGGACTCACTGCACTGCATCCCCACTAGTGCCAGTGCACTCTGTGGACTCACTGCGCTGCATCCCCAGTGGTGCCAGTGCACTCTCTGGACTCACTGCACTGCTTCCCCAGTGGTGCCAGTGCACTCCCCGGAATCACTGCACTACATCCCCAGTGGTGTCAGTGCACTCTCTGGACTCACTGCAGTGCATCCCCAGTGGTGCCCGTGCACTCTCTGGACTCACTGCACTGCATCCCCAGTGGTGCCAGGGCACTCTCTGGACTCACTGCACTCCATCCCCACTGGTGCCAGTCCACTCTCTGGACTCACTGCACTGCATCCCCAGTGGTGCCAGTGGACTCTCTGCACTCATGCACTGCATACCCAGTGGTGCCAGTGCACTCTTTGGACTCACTGCACTGCATGAACAGTGGTGCCAGTGCACTCTCTGGACTCACTGCACTGCATCCCCAGTGGTGCCAGTGTAGTCTCTGGACTCACTGTAGTGCATCCCCAGTGGTGCCAGTGCAATCTCAGGACTCACTGCAGTGCAGCTCCAGTTGGTGCCAGTGCAGTCTCTGGAGTCACTGCACTGCATCCCCAGTGGTGCCAGTGCACTCTCTGGACTCACTGCAGTGCATCCCCAGTGGTGCCAGTGCACTCTATGGAGTCACTGCAGTGTATCCCCAGTGGTGCCAGTGCACTCTCTGGACTCACTGCACTGCATCCCCAATGGTGCCACTGCACTCTCTGTAGTCACTGCACTGCGTCCCCAGTGGTGCCAGTGCACTCTCTGGACTCACTGCAGTGTATCCCCTGTGGTGCCAGTGCACTCTGTGGACTCACTGCACTGCATCCCAGTGGTGCCAGTGCACTCTCTGCACTCACTGCACTGCATCACCAGTGGTGCCAGTGTACTCTCTGGACTCACTGCAGTGCATCCCCAGTGGTGCCAGTGCACTCTCTGGAGTCACTGCACTGCATCCCCTGTGCTGCCAGTGCACTCTCTGGACTCACTGCAGTGCATCCCCAGTGGTGCCAGTGCACTCTCTGGACTCACTGCACTGCATCCCCAGTGGTGCCACTGCACTCTCTGGACTCACTGCACTGCATCACCATTGGTGCCAGGGCACTCTCCGGACTCACTGCAGTGCATCCGCAGTGGTGCCAGTGCACTCTTTCGAGTCACTGCACTGCATCCCCAGTGGTGCCAGTGCACTCTCTGTACTCACTGCACTGCATCCCCAATGGTGCCAGTGCACTCTCTGGACTCACTGCAGTGCATCCCCAGTGGTGCCAGTGCACTCTCTGGAATCACTGCGGTGCATCCCCAGTGGTGCCAGTGCACTCTCTGTACTCACTGCACTGCATCACCTGTGGTGCCAGTGCACTCTCTGGACTCACTGCAGTGCATCCCCAGTGGTGCCAGTGCACTCTCTGAACTCACCGCACTGCATCCCCAGTGGTGTCAGTGCACTCTCTGGACTCACTGCACTGCATCCCCTGTGGTGCCTGTGCACTCTGTGGACTCATCGCATTGCATCCCCAGTGGTGCCAGTGCACTCTCTGGACTCACTGCACTGCATCCCCAGTGGTGCCAGTGCACTCTCTGCCCTCACTGCAGTGCATCCCCAGTGGTGCCAGTGCACTCTCTGCCCTCACTGCACTGCATCCCCAGTGGTGCCAGTGCACTCTCTGCACTCACTGCACTGCATCCCCAGTGGTGCCAATGCACTCTCTGGACTCACTGCACTGCATCCCCAGTGGTGCCAGTGCACTCTCTGGACTAACTGCAGTGCATCCGCAGTGATGCCACTGCACTCTCTGGACTCACTGCACTGCATCCCCACTAGTGCCAGTGCACTCTGTGGACTCACTGCGCTGCATCCCCAGTGGTGCCAGTGCACTCTCTGGACTCACTGCACTGCTTCCCCAGTGGTGCCAGTGCACTCCCCGGAATCACTGCACTACATCCCCAGTGGTGTCAGTGCACTCTCTGGACTCACTGCAGTGCATCCCCAGTGGTGCCCGTGCACTCTCTGGACTCACTGCACTGCATCCCCAGTGGTGCCAGGGCACTCTCTGGACTCACTGCACTCCATCCCCACTGGTGCCAGTCCACTCTCTGGACTCACTGCACTGCATCCCCAGTGGTGCCAGTGGACTCTCTGCACTCATGCACTGCATACCCAGTGGTGCCAGTGCACTCTTTGGACTCACTGCACTGCATGAACAGTGGTGCCAGTGCACTCTCTGGACTCACTGCACTGCATCCACAGTGGTGCCAGTGTAGTCTCTGGACTCACTGTAGTGCATCCCCAGTGGTGCCAGTGCAATCTCAGGACTCACTGCAGTGCAGCTCTAGTTGGTGCCAGTGCAGTCTCTGGAGTCACTGCACTGCATCCCCAGTGGTGCCAGTGCACTCTCTGGACTCACTGCAGTGCATCCCCAGTGGTGCCAGTGCACTCTATGGAGTCACTGCAGTGTATCCCCAGTGGTGCCAGTGCACTCTCTGGGCTCACTGAACTGCATCCCCAGTGGTGCCAGAGCACTCTCTGGACTCAATGCAGTGCATCCCCAGTGCTGCCAGTGCACTCTCTGGACTCACTGCACTGCATCGCCAGTGGTGCCAGTGCACTCTCAGGACTCACTGCACTGCATCACCAGTGGTGCCAGTGCACTCTCTGGACTCAGTGCACTGCATCCCCAGTGGTGCCAGTGCACTCTCTGGACTCACTGCATTGCATCCCCAGTGGTGCCAGTGCACTCTCTGGACTCACTGCACTGCATCCCCAGTGGTGCCACTGCACTCTCTGGACTCACTGCACTGCATCACCATTGGTGCCAGGGCACTCTCCGGACTCACTGCAGTGCATCCGCAGTGGTGCCAGTGCACTCTTTCGAGTCACTGCACTGCATCCCCAGTGGTGCCAGTGCACTCTCTGTACTCACTGCACTGCATCCCCAGTGGTGCCAGTGCACTCTCTGGACTCACTGCAGTGCATCCCCAGTGGTGCCAGTGCACTCTCTGGACTCACTGCAGTGCATCCCCAGTGGTGCCAGTGCACTCTCTGTACTCACTGCACTGCATCACCTGTGGTGCCAGTGCACTCTCTGGACTCACTGCAGTGCATCCCCAGTGGTGCCAGTGCACTCTCTGAACTCACCGCACTGCATCCCCAGTGGTGCCAGTGCACTCTCTGCCCTCACTGCAGTGCATCCCCAGTGGTGCCAGTGCACTCTCTGCCCTCACTGCACTGCATCCCCAGTGGTGCCAGTGCACTCTCTGCACTCACTGCACTGCATCCCCAGTGGTGCCAGTGCACTCTCTGGACTCACTGCACTGCATCCCCAGTGGTGCCAGTGCACTCTCTGGACTCACTGCAGTGCATCCGCAGTGGTGCCACTGCACTCTCTGGACTCACTGCACTGCATCCCCAGTAGTGCCAGTGCACTCTGTGGACTCACTGCGCTGCATCCCCAGTGGTGCCAGTGCACTCTCTGGACTCACTGCACTGCATCCCCAGTGGTGCCAATGCACTCTCTGCACTCACTGCACTGCATCCCCAGTGGTTCCAGTGCACTATCTGGACTCATTGCAGTGCATCCCCAGTGGTGCCAGTGCACTCTCTGAGTCACTGCACTGCATTCCCAGTGGTGCCAGTGTACTCTCTGGACTCACTGCAGTGCATCCCCAGTGGTGCCAGTGCACTCTCTGGACTCACTGCACTGCAACCCCAGTGGTGCCAGTGCACTCTCTGGACTCACCGCACTGCATCCCCAGTGGTGCCAGTGCACTCTCTGGACTCACTGCACTGCATCCCCAAGGTGCCAGTGCACTCTCTGGACTCAACTGCACTGCATCCCCAGTGGTGCCCGTGCACTCTCTGGACTCACTGCACTGCATCCCCAGTGGTGCCTGTGCAGTCTCTGGACTCACTACAGTTCATCCCCAGTGGAGCCAGTGCACTCTCTGGACTCACTGCACTCCATCCCCAGTGGTACCAGTGCGCTCTCTGGACTCACTACACTGCATCACCATTGGTGCCAGG
Source organism: Anser anser (assembly GCF_964211835.1). Taxonomy (NCBI): domain Eukaryota; kingdom Metazoa; phylum Chordata; class Aves; order Anseriformes; family Anatidae; genus Anser; species Anser anser. Next base: position 190,704 of record NW_028153459.1, on the reverse strand, counting down.
GCACTCTCCGGACTCACTGCAGTGCATCCGCAGTGGTGCCAGTGCACTCTTTCGATTCACTGCAGTGCATCCCCAGGGGTGCCAGTGCACTCTCTGGACTCACTGCACTGCATCCCCAGTGGTGCCAGTGCACTCTCTGCACTCACTGCACTGCATCCCCAGTGTTCCCAGAGCACTCTCTGGACTCACTGCAGTGCATCCCCAGTGGTGCCAGTGCACTCTCTGGACTCACTGCAGTGCATCCCCACTGGTGCCAGTGCACTCTCTGGACTCACTGCACTGCATCCCCAGTGGTGCCACTGCACTCTCTGGACTCACTGCACTGCATCACCATTGGTGCCAGTGCACTCTCCGGACCCACTGCAGTGCATCCGCAGTGGTGCCAGTGCACTCTTTCGAGTCACTGCACTGCATCCGCATTAGTGCCAGTGCATTCTCAAGACTCATTGCAGTGCATCCCCAGTGGTGCCAATGCACTCTCTGCACTCACTGCACTGCATCCCCAGTGGTGCCAGTGCACTCTCTGGACTCACTGCACTGCATCCCCAGTGGTGCCAGTGCACTCTCTGGACTCACTGCAGTGCATCCCCAGTGGTGCCAGTGCACTCTCTGCACTCACTGCAGTGCATCCCCAGTGGTGCCAGTGCACTCTCTCCACTCACTGCACTGCATCCCCAGTGGTGCCAGTGCACTCTCTGCACTCACTGCACTGCATCCCCGGTGTCCCAGAGCACTCTCTGGACTCACCGAGGTGCATCCCCAGTGGTGCCAGTGCACTCTCTGGACTCACCGCACTGCATCACCAGTGGTGCCAGTGCACTCTCTGGACTCACTGCAGTGCAGCCCCTGAGGTGCCAGTGTACTCTCTGGATCACTGCACTGCATCACCATTGGTGCCAGGGCACGCTCCGGACTCACTGCAGTGCATCCCCAGTGGTGCCAGTGCACTCTTTCGAGTCACTGCACTGCATCCCCAGTGGTGCCAGTGCATTCTCTGGACTCACTGCAGTGCATCCCCATTGGTGCCAGTGCAGTCTCTGGAGTCACTGCAGTGCATCCCCAGTGGTGCCAGTGCACTCTCTGGACGCACTGCACTGCATCCCCAGTGCTGACAGTGCACTCACTGGACTCACTGCACTGCATCCCCAGTGGTGCCAGTGCACTCTCTGGACTCACTGCAGTGCATCTTCTTTTGCGCCAGTGCACTCTCTGGACTCACTGCACTGCATCCCCAGTGGTGCCAGTGCACTCTCTGGACTCACTGCACTGCATTCCCAGTGGTGCCAGTGCACTCTCTGGATTCACTGCACAGCATCCCCAGAGGTGCCAGTGCACTCTCTGGACTCACTGCACTGCATCCCCAGTGGTGCCAGTGCACTCTCTGGACTCACTGCACTGCATCCCCAGTGGTGCCAGTACACTCTCTGGACTCACTGCAGTGCATCCCCAGTGGTGCCAGTGTACTCTCTGGACTCACTGCACTGCATCACCAGCGGTGCCAGTGCACTCTCTGGACTCACTGCAGTGCATCCCCAGTGGTGCCAGTGCACTTTCTGGAGTCACTGCACTGCATCCCCAGTGGTGCCAGTGCACTCTCTGGAGTCACTGCGCTGCATCCCCAGTGGTGCCAGTGCCCTCTCTGGACTCACTGCACTACATCCCCTGTGGGGCCAGTGTACTCTCTGGACTCAGTGCAGTGCATCCCCAGTGGTGCCAGTGCACTCTCTGGACTCACCGGGGTGCATCCCCAGTGGTGCCAGTGCACTCTGTGGACTCACCGGGGTGCATCCCCAGTGGTGCCAGTGCACTCTCTGGACTCACTGCAGTGCATCCCCAGTGGTGCCAGTGCACTCTCTGGACTCACTGCAGTGCTTCCGCACTGGTGCCAGTGCACTCTCTGCACTCACTGCACTGCATCAACAGTGGTGCCTCTGCACTCTCTGGAGTCACTGCACTGCATCCCCAGTGGTGCCAGTGCACTCTCTGGACTCACTGTAGTGCATCCCCAGTGGTGCCAGTGCACTCTCTGGACTCACTGCACTGCATCCCCAGTGGTGCCAGTGCACTCTCTGGACTCACTGCAGTGCATCCCTTGTGGTGCCTTTGCACTCTCAGGACTCACTGCACTGCATCCCCAGTGGTGCCAGTGCACTCTCTGGACTCAGTGCACTGCATCCCCAGTGGTGCCAGTGCACTCTCTGGACTCAGTGCACTGCATCCCCAATGGTGCCACTGCACTCTCTGGACTCACTGCACTGCATCCCCAGTGGTGCCAGTGCACTCTCTGCACTCACTGCACTGCATCCCCAGTGGTGCCAGTGCACTCTCTGAGCTCACTGCAGTGCATCCCCAGTGGTGCCAGTGTAGTCTCTGGACTCACAGCAGTGCATCCCCAGTGGTGCCAGTGCAACTACTGGACTCACTGCAGTGTAGATCAGTGGTGCCAGTGCCCTCTCTGGACTCACTGCAGTGCATCCCCAGTGGCGCCAGTGCACTCACTGCACTCACTGCACTGCATCCCCAGTGGTGCCAGTGCACTCTCTGGACCCACTGCAGTGCATCCCCAGTGGTGCCAGTGCACTCTCTGGACTCACTGCACTGCATCCCCAATGGTGCCACTGCACTCTCTGTAGTCACTGCACTGCGTCCCCAGTGGTGCCAGTGCACTCTCTGGACTCACTGCAGTGTATCCCCTGTGGTGCCAGTGCACTCTGTGGACTCACTGCACTGCATCCCAGTGGTGCCAGTGCACTCTCTGCACTCACTGCACTGCATCACCAGTGGTGCCAGTGTACTCTCTGGACTCACTGCAGTGCATCCCCAGTGGTGCCAGTGCACTCTCTGGAGTCACTGCACTGCATCCCCAGTGCTGCCAGTGCACTCTCTGGACTCACTGCAGTGCATCCCCAGTGGTGCCAGTGCACTCTCTGGACTCACTGCACTGCATCCCCAGTGGAGCCACTGCACTCTCTGGACTCACCGCACTGCATCACCATTGGTGCCAGGGCACTCTCCGGACTCACTGCAGTGCATCCGCAGTGGTGCCAGTGCACTCTTTCGAGTCACTGCACTGCATCCCCAGTGGTGCCAGTGCACTCTCTGGACTCACTGCACTGCATCCCCAATGGTGCCAGTGCACTCTCTGGACTCACTGCAGTGCATCCCCAGTGGTGCCAGTGCACTCTCTGGAATCACTGCAGTGCATCCCCAGTGGTGCCAGTGCACTCTCTGTACTCACTGCACTGCATCACCTGTGGTGCCAGTGCACTCTCTGGACTCACTGCAGTGCATCCCCAGTGGTGCCAGTGCACTCTCTGAACTCACCGCACTGCATCCCCAGTGGTGTCAGTGCACTCTCTGGACTCACTGTAGTGCATCCCCAGTGGTGCCAGTGCACTCTGTGGACTCATCGCATTGCATCCCCAGTGGTGCCAGTGCACTCTCTGGACTCACTGCAGTGCATCCCCAGTGGTGCCAGTGCACTCTCTGGACTCACTGCAGTGCATCCCCAGTGGTGCCAGTGCACTCTCTGTACTCACTGCACTGCATCACCTGTGGTGCCAGTGCACTCTCTGGACTCACTGCACTGCATCCCCAGTGGTGCCAGTGTAGTCTCTGGACTCACTGTAGTGCATCCCCAGTGATGCCAGTGTAATCTCAGGACTCACTGCAGTGCAGCTCCAGTTGGTGCCAGTGCAGTCTCTGGACTCACTGCAGTGCATCCCCACTGGTGCCAGTGCACTCTCTGGACTCACTGCAGTGCATCCCCAGTGGTGCCAGTGCACTCTCTGGAGTCACTGCAGTGTACCCCCAGTGGTGCCAGTGCACTCTCTGGACTCACTGAACTGCATCCCCAGTGCTGCCAGTGCACTCTCTGGACTCACTGCACTGCATCGCCAGTGGTGCCAGTGCACTCTCTGGACTCACTGCACTGCATCCCCAGTGGTGCCAGTGCACTCTCTGCACTCAGTGCACTGCATCCGCAGCGGTGTCAGTGCACTCTCTGGACTCACTGCACTGCATCCCCAGTGGTGCCAGTGCACTCTCTGGAGTCACAGCACTGCATCAACAGTGGTGCCTCTGCACTCTCTGGAGTCACTGCACTGCATCCCCAGTGGTGCCAGTGCACTCTCTGGACTCAGTGTAGTGCATCCCCAGTGGTGCCAGTGCACTCTCTGGACTCACTGCACTGCATCCCCAGTAGTGCCAGTGCACTCTCTGGACTCACTGCACTGCATCCCCAGTGGTGCCAGTGCACTCTCTGGAATCACTGCAGTGCATCCCCAGTGGTGCCAGTGCACTCTCTGGAGTCACTGCACTGCATCCCCAGTGGTGCCAGTGCACTCTCTGGACTCACTGCATTGCATCCCCAGTGGTGCCAGTGCACTCTCTGGACTCACTGCACTGCATCCCCAGTGGTGCCACTGCACTCTCTGGACTCACTGCACTGCATCACCAGTGGTGCCAGGGCACTCTCCGGACTCACTGCAGTGCATCCGCAGTGGTGCCAGTGCACTCCTTCGAGTCACTGCAGTGCATCCCCAGTGGTGCCAGTGCACTCTCTAGACTCACTGCAGTGCACCCCCAGTGCTGCCAGTGCACTCTCTGGACTCACTGCAGTGCATCCCCAGTGGTGCCAGTGCACTCTCTGGACTCACTGCACTGCATCCCCAGTGGTGCCAGTGCACTCTCCGGAATCACTGCACTACATCCCCAGTGGTGTCAGTGCACTCTCTGGACTCACTGCACTGCATCCCCAGTGGTGCCACTGCACTCTCTGGACTCACTGCACTGCATCCCCAGGGGTGCCTGTGCAGTCTCTGGACTCACTACAGTTCATCCCCAGTGGAGCCAGTGCACTCTCTGGACTCACTGCACTGCATCCCCAGTGGTGCCAGTGCACTCTCAGGACTCACTGCACTCCATCCCCACTGGTGCCAGTCCACTCTCTGGACTCACTGCACTGCATCCCCAGTGGTGCCAGTGGACTCTCCGCACTCATGCACTGCATACCCAGTGGTGCCAGTGCACTCTCTGGACTCACTGCACTGCATGTACAGTGGTGCCAGTGCACTCTCTGGACTCACTGCACTGCATCCCCAGTGGTGCCAGTGTAGTCTCTGGACTCACTGTAGTGCATCCCCAGTGGTGCCAGTGCAATCTCAGGACTCACTGCAGTGCAGCTCCAGTTGGTGCCAGTGCAGTCTCTGGACTCACTGCACTGCATCCCCAGTGGTGCCAGTGCACTCTCTGGACTCACTGCAGTGCATCCCCAGTGGTGCCTGTGCACTCTCTGGAGTCACTGCAGTGTATCCCCAGTGGTGCCAGTGCACTCTCTGGACTCACTGAACTGCATCCCCAGTGGTGCCAGAGCACTCTCTGGACTCACTGCAGTGCATTCCCAGTGCTGCCAGTGCACTCTCTGGACTCACTGCACTGCATCGCCAGTGGTGCCAGTGCACTCTCTGGACTCACTGCAGTGCATCAACAGTGGTGCCAGTGCACTCTCTGCACTCACTGCACTGCATCCCCAGTGGTGCCAGTGTAGTCTCTGGACTCACAGCAGTGCATCCCCAGTGGTGCCAGTGCAACTACTGGACTCACTGCAGTGTAGCTCAGTGGTGCCAGTGCCCTCTCTGGACTCACTGCACTGCATCCCCAGTGGTGCCAGTGCACTCTCTGGACTCACTGCAGTGCATCCCCAGTGGCGCCAGTGCACTCTCTGGACTCACTGCAGTGCATCCCCAGTGGTGCCAGTGCACTCTCTGGACCCACTGCAGTGCATCCCCACTGGTGCCAGTGCACTCTCTGGACTCACTGCACTGCATCACCAGTGGTGCCACTGCACTCTCTGTAGTCACTGCACTGCGTCCCCAGTGGTGCCAGTGCACTCTCTGGACTCACTGCAGTGTATCCCCTGTGGTGCCAGTGCACTCTGTGGACTCACTGCACTGCATCCCAGTGGTGCCAGTGCACTCTCTGCACTCACTGCACTGCATCACCAGTGGTGCCAGTGTACTCTCTGGACTCACTGCAGTGCATCCCCAGTGGTGCCAGTGCACTCTCTGGAGTCACTGCACTGCATCCCCAGTGCTGCCAGTGCACTCTCTGGACTCACTGCAGTGCATCCCCAGTGGTGCCAGTGCACTCTCTGGACTCACTGCACTGCATCCCCAGTGGTGCCACTGCACTCTCTGGACTCACTGCACTGCATCACCATTGGTGCCAGGGCACTCTCCGGACTCACTGCAGTGCATCCGCAGTGGTGCCAGTGCACTCTTTCGAGTCACTGCACTGCATCCCCAGTGGTGCCAGTGCACTCTCTGTACTCACTGCACTGCATCCCCAATGGTGCCAGTGCACTCTCTGGACTCACTGCAGTGCATCCCCAGTGGTGCCAGTGCACTCTCTGGAATCACTGCAGTGCATCCCCAGTGGTGCCAGTGCACTCTCTGTACTCACTGCACTGCATCACCTGTGGTGCCAGTGCACTCTCTGGACTCACTGCAGTGCATCCCCAGTGGTGCCAGTGCACTCTCTGAACTCACCGCACTGCATCCCCAGTGGTGTCAGTGCACTCTCTGGACTCACTGCACTGCATCCCCTGTGGTGCCAGTGCACTCTGTGGACTCATCGCATTGCATCACCAGTGGTGCCAGTGCACTCTCTGGACTCACTGCACTGCATCCCCAGTGGTGCCAGTGCACTCTCTGCCCTCACTGCAGTGCATCCCCAGTGGTGCCAGTGCACTCTCTGCCCTCACTGCACTGCATCCCCAGTGGTGCCAGTGCACTCTCTGCACTCACTGCACTGCATCCCCAGTGGTGCCAGTGCACTCTCTGGACTCACTGCACTGCATCCCCAGTGGTGCCAGTGCACTCTCTGGACTCACTGCAGTGCATCCGCAGTGATGCCACTGCACTCTCTGGACTCACTGCACTGCATCCCCACTACTGCCAGTGCACTCTGTGGACTCACTGCGCTGCATCCCCAGTGGTGCCAGTGCACTCTCTGCACTCACTGCACTGCTTCCCCAGTGGTGCCAGTGCACTCCCCGGAATCACTGCACTACATCCCCAGTGGTGTCAGTGCACTCTCTGGACTCACTGCAGTGCATCCCCAGTGGTGCCCGTGCACTCTCTGGACTCACTGCACTGCATCCCCAGTGGTGCCAGGGCACTCTCTGGACTCACTGCACTCCATCCCCACTGGTGCCAGTCCACTCTCTGGACTCACTGCACTGCATCCCCAGTGGTGCCAGTGGACTCTCTGCACTCATGCACTGCATACCCAGTGGTGCCAGTGCACTCTTTGGACTCACTGCACTGCATGAACAGTGGTGCCAGTGCACTCTCTGGACTCACTGCACTGCATCCCCAGTGGTGCCAGTGTAGTCTCTGGACTCACTGTAGTGCATCCCCAGTGGTGCCAGTGCAATCTCAGGACTCACTGCAGTGCAGCTCCAGTTGGTGCCAGTGCAGTCTCTGGAGTCACTGCACTGCATCCCCAGTGGTGCCAGTGCACTCTCTGGACTCACTGCAGTGCATCCCCAGTGGTGCCAGTGCACTCTATGGAGTCACTGCAGTGTATCCCCAGTGGTGCCAGTGCACTCTCTGGGCTCACTGAACTGCATCACCAGTGGTGCCAGAGCACTCTCTGGACTCAATGCAGTGCATCCCCAGTGCTGCCAGTGCACTCTCTGGACTCACTGCACTGCATCGCCAGTGGTGCCAGTGCACTCTCAGGACTCACTGCACTGCATCACCAGTGGTGCCAGTGCACTCTCTGGACTCAGTGCACTGCATCCCCAGTGGTGCCAGTGCACTCTCTGGACTCACTGCATTGCATCCCCAGTGGTGCCAGTGCACTCTCTGGACTCACTGCACTGCATCCCCAGTGGTGCCACTGCACTCTCTGGACTCACTGCACTGCATCACCATTGGTGCCAGGGCACTCTCCGGACTCACTGCAGTGCATCCGCAGTGGTGCCAGTGCACTCTTTCGAGTCACTGCACTGCATCCCCAGTGGTGCCAGTGCACTCTCTGTACTCACTGCACTGCATCCCCAGTGGTGCCAGTGCACTCTCTGGACTCACTGCAGTGCATCCCCAGTGGTGCCAGTGCACTCTCTGTACTCACTGCACTGCATCACCTGTGGTGCCAGTGCACTCTCTGGACTCACTGCAGTGCATCCCCAGTGGTGCCAGTGCACTCTCTGAACTCACCGCACTGCATCCCCAGTGGTGCCAGTCCACTCTCTGCCCTCACTGCAGTGCATCCCCAGTGGTGCCAGTGCACTCTCTGCCCTCACTGCACTGCATCCCCAGTGGTGCCAGTGCACTCTCTGGACTCACTGCAGTGCATCCGCAGTGGTGCCACTGCACTCTCTGGACTCACTGCACTGCATCCCCAGTAGTGCCAGTGCACTCTGTGGACTCACTGCGCTGCATCCCCAGTGGTGCCAGTGCACTCTCTGGACTCACTGCACTGCATCCCCAGTGGTGCCAATGCACTCTCTGCACTCACTGCACTGCATCCCCAGTGGTTCCAGTGCACTATCTGGACTCATTGCAGTGCATCCCCAGTGGTGCCAGTGCACTCTCTGAGTCACTGCACTGCATTCCCAGTGGTGCCAGTGCACTCTCTGGACTCACTGCAGTGCATCCCCAGTGGTGCCAGTGCACTGTCTGGACTCACTGCACTGCAACCCCAGTGGTGCCAGTGCACTCTCTGGACTCACCGCACTGCATCCCCAGTGGTGCCAGTGCACTCTCTGGACTCACTGCACTGCATCCCCAAGGTGCCAGTGCACTCTCTGGACTCAACTGCACTGCATCCCCAGTGGTGCCCGTGCACTCTCTGGACTCACTGGAGTGCATCCCCAGTGGTGCCAGTGCACTCTCTGGAATCACTGCATTGCATCCCCAGTGGTGCCAGTGCACTCTCTGCACTCACTGCAGTGCATCCCCAGTGGTGCCAGTGCACTCTCTGGACTCACTGCACTGCATCCCCAGTGGTGCCTGTGCAGTCTCTGGACTCACTACAGTTCATCCCCAGTGGAGCCAGTGCACTCTCTGGACTCACTGCACTCCATCCCCACTGGTGCCAGTGCACTCTCTGGACTCACTGCACTCCATCCCCACTGGTGCCAGTCCACTCTCTGGACTCACTGCACTGCATCCCCAGTGGTGCCAGTGCACTCTCTGCACTCATGCACTGCATACCCAGTGGTGCCAGTGCACTCTTTGGACTCACTGTACTGCATCCCAGGTGGTGCCAGTGCACTCTCTGGACTCACTGCACTGCATCCCCAGTGGTGCCAGTGTAATCTCAGGACTCACTGCAGTGCAGCTCCAGTTGGTGCCAGTGCAGTCTCTGGACTCACTGCAGTGCATCCCCACTGGTGCCAGTGTACTCTCTGGACTCACTGCAGTGCATCCCCAGTGGTGCCAGTGCACTCTCTGTACTCACTGCACTGCATCACCTGTGGTGCCAGTGCACTCTCTGGACTCACTGCAGTGCATCCCCAGTTGTGCCAGTGCACTCTCTGAACTCACCGCACTGCATCCCCAGTGGTGCCAGTGCACTCTCTGCCCTCACTGCAGTGCATCCCCAGTGGTGCCAGTGCACTCTCTGCCCTCACTGCACTGCATCCCCAGTGGTGCCAGTGCACTCTCTGGACTCACTGCAGTGCACCCCCACTGGTGCCAGTGCACTCTCCGGAATCACTGCAGTGCATCCCCAGTGGTGCCAGTGCACTCTCTGGACTGACTGCGCTGCATCCACAGTGGTGCCAGTGCACTCTCTGGACTCACTGCATTGCATCCCCAGTGGTGCCAGTGCACTCTCTGGACTCACTGCACTGCATCCCCAGTGGTGCCAGTGCACTCTCTGGACTCACTGCAGTGCATCCGCAGTGGTGCCACTGCACTCTCTGGAGTCACTGCACTGCATCCCCAGTAGTGCCAGTGCACTCTGTGGACTCACTGCGCTGCATCCCCAGTGGTGCCAGTGCACTCTCTGGACTCACTGCAGTGCACCCCCACTGGTGCCAGTGCACTCTCCGGAATCACTGCAGTGCATCCCCAGTGGTGCCAGTGCACTCTCTGGACTGACTGCGCTGCATCCACAGTGGTGCCAGTGCACTCTCTGGACTGACTGCGCTGCATCCACAGTGGTGCCAGTGCACTCTCTGGACTCACTGCACTGCATCCCCAGTGGTGCCAGGGCACTCTCTGGACTCACTGCAGTGCATCCCCAGTGGTGCTAGTGCACTCTCTGCCCTCACTGCAGTGCATCCCCAGTGGTGCCAGTGCACTCTCTGCACTCACTGCAGTGCATCCCCAGTGGTGCCAGTGCAATCTCTGGGCTCACCGGGGTGCATCCCCAGTGGTGCCAGTGCACTCTCTGGATTCACTGCACTGCATCCCCAGTGGTGCCAGTGCACTCTCTGGACTCACTGCACTGCATCCCCAGTGGTGCCAGGGCACTCTCTGCACTCACTGCACTGCATCCCCAGTGGTGCCAGTGCACTCTCTGGACTCACTGCACTGCAACCCCAGTGGTGCCAGTGCACTCTCTGCACTCACTGCAGTGCACCCCCACTGGTGCCAGTGCACTCTCTGGACTCACTGCTCTGCATCCCCAGTGGTGCCAGTGCACTCTCTGGACTCACTGCACTGCATCCCCAAGGTGCCAGTGCACTCTCTGGACTCAACTGCACTGCATCCCCAGTGCTGCCAGTCGACTCTCTGGACTCACTGCAGTGCATCCCCAGTAGTGCCAGTGCACTCTCTGGACTCACTGCAGTGCAACCCCAGTGGTGCCAGTGCACTCTCTGGACTCACTGCACTGCATCCCCAGTGGTGCCAGTGCACTCTCTGGACTCACTGCACTTCATCCCCAGTGGTGCCAGTGCACTCTCTGGACTCACTGCATTGCATCCCCAGTGGTGCCAGTGCACTCTCTGGACTCTCTGCACTGCATCCCCAGTGGTGTCACTGCACTCTCTGGACTCACTGCACTGCATCACCGTTGGTGCCAGGGTACTCTCCGGACTCACTGCAGTGCATCCCCAGTGGTGCCAGTGCACTCTTTCGAGTCACTGCACTGCATCCCCAGTGGTGCCAGTGCATTCTCTGGACTCACTGCAGTGCATCCCCATTGGTGCCAGTGCAGTCTCTGGAGTCACTGCAGTGCATCCCCAGTGGTGCCAGTGCACTCTCTGGACGCACTGCACTGCATCCCCAGTGCTGACAGTGCACTCACTGGACTCACTGCACTGCATCCCCATTGGTGCCAGTGCACTCTCTGGACTCACTGCAGTGCATATTCTTTTGCGCCAGTGCACTCTCTGGACTCACTGCACTGCATCCCCAGTGGTGCCAGTGCACTCTCTGGACTCACTGCACTGCATCCCCAGTGGTGCCAGTGCACTCTCTGGACTCACTGCACAGCATCCCCAGAGGTGCCAGTGCACTCTCTGGACTCACTGCACTGCATCCCCAGTGGTGCCAGTGCACTCTCTGGACTCACTGCACTGCATCCCCTGTGGTGCCAGTACACTCTCTGGACTCACTGCAGTGCATCCCAGTGGTGCCAATGTACTCTCTGGACTCACTGCACTGCATCACCAGCGGTGCCAGTGCACTCTCTGGACTCACTGCAGTGCATCCCCAGTGGTGCCAGTGCACTTTCTGGAGTCACTGCACTGCATCCCCAGTGGTGCCAGTGCACTCTCTGGAGTCACTGCGCTGCATCCCCAGTGGTGCCAGTGCCCTCTGTGGACTCACTGCACTACATCCCCTGTGGGGCCAGTGTACTCTCTGGACTCAGTGCAGTGCATCCCCAGTGGTGCCAGTGCACTCTGTGGACTCACCGGGGTGCATCCCCAGTGGTGCCAGTGCACTCTCTGGACTCACTGCAGTGCATCCCCAGTGGTGCCAGTGCACTCTGTGGACTCACTGCAGTGCATCCCCAGTGTTGCCAGTGCACTCTCTGGACTCACTGCAGTGCATCCCCAGTGGTGCCAGTGCACTCTCTGGACTCACTGCACTGCATCCCATTGGTGCTAGTGCACTCTCTGGACTCACTGCACTGCATCCCCAGTGGTGCCAGTGCACTCTCTGGACTCACTGCACTGCATCCCCAGTGGTGCCAGTGCACTCTCTGGACTCACTGCAGTGCATCCCCAGTGGTGCCAGTGCACTCTCTGGACTCACTGCAGTGCTTCCGCACTGGTGCCAGTGCACTCTCTGCACTCACTGCACTGCATCAACAGTGGTGCCTCTGCACTCTCTGGAGTCACTGCACTGCATCCCCAGTGGTGCCAGTGCACTCTCTGGACTCACTGTAGTGCATCCCCAGTGGTGCCAGTGCACTCTCTGGACTCACTGCAGTGCATCCCCAGTGGTGCCAGTGCACTCTCTGGACTCACTGCAGTGCATCCCTTGTGGTGCCTTTGCACTCTCAGGACTCACTGCACTGCATCCCCAGTGGTGCCAGTGCACTCTCTGGACTCAGTGCACTGCATCCCCAGTGGTGCCAGTGCACTCTCTGGACTCAGTGCACTGCATCCCCAATGGTGCCACTGCACTCTCTGGACTCACTGCACTGCATCCCCAGTGGTGCCAGTGCACTCTCTGCACTCACTGCACTGCATCCCCAGTGGTGCCAGTGCACTCTCTGAGCTCACTGCAGTGCATCCCCAGTGGTGCCAGTGCACTCTCTGGACTCACTGCACTGCATCCCCAGTGGTGCCAATGCACTCTCTGGACTCACTGCAGTGCATCAACAGTGGTGCCAGTGCACTCTCTGCACTCACTGCACTGCATCCCCAGTGGTGCCAGTGTAGTCTCTGGACTCACAGCAGTGCATCCCCAGTGGTGCCAGTGCAACTACTGGACTCACTGCAGTGTAGCTCAGTGGTGCCAGTGCCCTCTCTGGACTCACTGCACTGCATCCCCAGTGGTGCCAGTGCACTCTCTGGACTCACTGCAGTGCATCCCCAGTGGCGCCAGTGCACTCTCTGGACTCACTGCAGTGCATCCCCAGTGGTGCCAGTGCACTCTCTGGACTCACTGCAGTGCATCCCCACTGGTGCCAGTGCACTCTCTGGACTCACTGCACTGCATCACCAGTGGTGCCACTGCACTCTCTGTAGTCACTGCACTGCGTCCCCAGTGGTGCCAGTGCACTCTCTGGACTCACTGCAGTGTATCCCCTGTGGTGCCAGTGCACTCTGTGGACTCACTGCACTGCATCCCAGTGGTCCCAGTGCACTCTCTGCACTCACTGCACTGCATCACCAGTGGTGCCAGTGTACTCTCTGGACTCACTGCAGTGCATCCCCAGTGGTGCCAGTGCACTCTCTGGACTCACTGCACTGCATCCCCAGTGCTGCCAGTGCACTCTCTGGACTCACTGCAGTGCATCCCCAGTGGTGCCAGTGCACTCTCTGGACTCACTGCACTGCATCCCCAGTGGTGCCACTGCACTCTCTGGACTCACTGCACTGCATCACCATTGGTGCCAGGGCACTCTCCGGACTCACTGCAGTGCATCCGCAGTGGTGCCAGTGCACTCTTTCGAGTCACTGCACTGCATCCCCAGTGGTGCCAGTGCACTCTCTGTACTCACTGCACTGCATCCCCAATGGTGCCAGTGCACTCTCTGGACTCACTGCAGTGCATCCCCAGTGGTGCCAGTGCACTCTCTGGAATCACTGCAGTGCATCCCCAGTGGTGCCAGTGCACTCTCTGTACTCACTGCACTGCATCACCTGTGGTGCCAGTGCACTCTCTGGACTCACTGCAGTGCATCCCCAGTGGTGCCAGTGCACTCTCTGAACTCACCGCACTGCATCCCCAGTGGTGTCAGTGCACTCTCTGCCCTCACTGCACTGCATCCCCTGTGGTGCCAGTGCACTCTGTGGACTCATCGCATTGCATCACCAGTGGTGCCAGTGCACTCTCTGGACTCACTGCACTGCATCCCCAGTGGTGCCAGTGCACTCTCTGCCCTCACTGCAGTGCATCCCCAGTGGTGCCAGTGCACTCTCTGCCCTCACTGCACTGCATCCCCAGTGGTGCCAGTGCACTCTCTGCACTCACTGCACTGCATCCCCAGTGGTGCCAGTGCACTCTCTGGACTCACTGCACTGCATCCCCAGTGGTGCCAGTGCACTCTCTGGACTCACTGCACTGCATCCCCACTACTGCCAGTGCACTCTGTGGACTCACTGCGCTGCATCCCCAGTGGTGCCAGTGCACTCTCTGGACTCACTGCACTGCTTCCCCAGTGGTGCCAGTGCACTCCCCGGAATCACTGCACTACATCCCCAGTGGTGTCAGTGCACTCTCTGGACTCACTGCACTGCATCCCCAGTGGTGCCCGTGCACTCTCTGGACTCACTGCACTGCATCCCCAGTGGTGCCAGGGCACTCTCTGGACTCACTGCACTCCATCCCCACTGGTGCCAGTCCACTCTCTGGACTCACTGCACTGCATCCCCAGTGGTGCCAGTGGACTCTCTGCACTCATGCACTGCATACCCAGTGGTGCCAGTGCACTCTTTGGACTCACTGCACTGCATGAACAGTGGTGCCAGTGCACTCTCTGGACTCACTGCACTGCATCCCCAGTGGTGCCAGTGTAGTCTCTGGACTCACTGTAGTGCATCCCCAGTGGTGCCAGTGCAATCTCAGGACTCACTGCAGTGCAGCTCCAGTTGGTGCCAGTGCAGTCTCTGGAGTCACTGCACTGCATCCCCAGTGGTGCCAGTGCACTCTCTGGACTCACTGCAGTGCATCCCCAGTGGTGCCAGTGCACTCTATGGAGTCACTGCAGTGTATCCCCAGTGGTGCCAGTGCACTCTCTGGGCTCACTGAACTGCATCACCAGTGGTGCCAGAGCACTCTCTGGACTCAATGCAGTGCATCCCCAGTGCTGCCAGTGCACTCTCTGGACTCACTGCACTGCATCGCCAGTGGTGCCAGTGCACTCTCAGGACTCACTGCACTGCATCACCAGTGGTGCCAGTGCACTCTCTGGACTCAGTGCACTGCATCCCCAGTGGTGCCAGTGCACTCTCTGGACTCACTGCATTGCATCCCCAGTGGTGCCAGTGCACTCTCTGGACTCACTGCACTGCATCCCCAGTGGTGCCACTGCACTCTCTGGACTCACTGCACTGCATCACCATTGGTGCCAGGGCACTCTCCGGACTCACTGCGGTGCATCCGCAGTGGTGCCAGTGCACTCTTTCGAGTCACTGCACTGCATCCCCAGTGGTGCCAGTGCACTCTCTGTACTCACTGCACTGCATCCCCAGTGGTGCCAGTGCACTCTCTGGACTCACTGCAGTGCATTCCCAGTGGTGCCAGTGCACTCTCTGGACTCACTGCAGTGCATCCCCAGTGGTGCCAGTGCACTCTCTGTACTCACTGCACTGCATCACCTGTGGTGCCAGTGCACTCTCTGGACTCACTGCAGTGCATCCCCAGTGGTGCCAGTGCACTCTCTGAACTCACCGCACTGCATCCCCAGTGGTGCCAGTGCACTCTCTGCCCTCACTGCAGTGCATCCCCAGTGGTGCCAGTGCACTCTCTGCCCTCACTGCACTGCATCCCCAGTGGTGTCAGTGCACTCTCTGGACTCACTGCAGTGCATCCGCAGTGGTGCCACTGCACTCTCTGGACTCACTGCAGTGCATCCCCAGTAGTGCCAGTGCACTCTGTGGACTCACTGCGCTGCATCCCCAGTGGTGCCAGTGCACTCTCTGGACTCACTGCACTGCATCCCCAGTGGTGCCAATGCACTCTCTGCACTCACTGCACTGCATCCCCAGTGGTTCCAGTGCACTATCTGGACTCATTGCAGTGCATCCCCAGTGGTGCCAGTGCACTCTCTGAGTCACTGCACTGCATTCCCAGTGGTGCCAGTGCACTCTCTGGACTCACTGCAGTGCATCCCCAGTGGTGCCAGTGCACTCTCTGGACTCACTGCACTGCAACCCCAGTGGTGCCAGTGCACTCTCTGGACTCACCGCACTGCATCCCCAGTGGTGCCAGTGCACTCTCTGGACTCACTGCACTGCATCCCCAAGGTGCCAGTGCACTCTCTGGACTCAACTGCACTGCATCCCCAGTGGTGCCCGTGCACTCTCTGGACTCACTGGAGTGCATCCCCAGTGGTGCCAGTGCACTCTCTGGAATCACTGCATTGCATCCCCAGTGGTGCCAGTGCACTCTCTGCACTCACTGCACTGCATCCCCAGTGGTGCCAGTGCACTCTCTGGACTCACTGCACTGCATCCCCAGTGGTGCCTGTGCAGTCTCTGGACTCACTACAGTTCATCCCCAGTGGAGCCAGTGCACTCTCTGGACTCACTGCACTCCATCCCCACTGGTGCCAGTGCACTCTCTGGACTCACTGCACTCCATCCCCACTGGTGCCAGTCCACTCTCTGGACTCACTGCACTGCATCCCCAGTGGTGCCAGTGCACTCTCTGCACTCATGCACTGCATACCCAGTGGTGCCAGTGCACTCTTTGGACTCACTGTACTGCATCCCAGGTGGTGCCAGTGCACTCTCTGGACTCACTGCACTGCATCCCCAGTGGTGCCAGTGTAATCTCAGGACTCACTGCAGTGCAGCTCCAGTTGGTGCCAGTGCAGTCTCTGGACTCACTGCAGTGCATCCCCACTGGTGCCAGTGCACTCTCTGGACTCACTGCAGTGCATCCCCAGTGGTGCCAGTGCACTCTCTGTACTCACTGCACTGCATCAACTGTGGTGCCAGTGCACTCTCTGGACTCACTGCAGTGCATCCCCAGTTGTGCCAGTGCACTCTCTGCCCTCACTGCAGTGCATCCCCAGTGGTGCCAGTGCACTCTCTGCCCTCACTGCACTGCATCCCCAGTGGTGCCAGTGCACTCTCTGCACTCACTGCACTGCATCCCCAGTGGTGCCAGTGCACTCTCTGGACTCACTGCACTGCATCCCCAGTGGTGCCAGTGCACTCTCTGGACTCACTGCAGTGCATCCGCAGTGGTGCCACTGCACTCTCTGGACTCACTGCACTGCATCCCCAGTAGTGCCAGTGCACTCTGTGGACTCACTGCGCTGCATCCCCAGTGGTGCCAGTGCACTCTCTGGACTCACTGCACTGCATCCCCAGTGGTGCCAATGCACTCTCTGCACTCACTGCACTGCATCCCCAGTGGTTCCAGTGCACTATCTGGACTCATTGCAGTGCATCCCCAGTGGTGCCAGTGCACTCTCTGAGTCACTGCACTGCATTCCCAGTGGTGCCAGTGCACTCTCTGGACTCACTGCAGTGCATCCCCAGTGGTGCCAGTGCACTCTCTGGACTCACTGCACTGCAACCCCAGTGGTGCCAGTGCACTCTCTGGACTCACCGCACTGCATCCCCAGTGGTGCCAGTGCACTCTCTGGACTCACTGCACTGCATCCCCAAGGTGCCAGTGCACTCTCTGGACTCAACTGCACTGCATCCCCAGTGGTGCCCGTGCACTCTCTGGACTCACTGGAGTGCATCCCCAGTGGTGCCAGTGCACTCTCTGGAATCACTGCATTGCATCCCCAGTGGTGCCAGTGCACTCTCTGCACTCACTGCACTGCATCCCCAGTGGTGCCAGTGCACTCTCTGGACTCACTGCACTGCATCCCCAGTGGTGCCTGTGCAGTCTCTGGACTCACTACATTTCATCCCCAGTGGTGCCTGTGCAATCTCTGGACTCACTACAGTTCATCCCCAGTGGAGCCAGTGCACTCTCTGGACTCACTGCACTCCATCCCCACTGGTGCCAGTGCACTCTCTGGACTCACTGCACTCCATCCCCACTGGTGCCAGTCCACTCTCTGGACTCAATGCACTGCATCCCCAGTGGTGCCAATGCACTCTCTGCACTCACTGCACTGCATCCCCAGTGGTTCCAGTGCACTATCTGGACTCATTGCAGTGCATCCCCAGTGGTTCCAGTGCACTCTCTGAGTCACTGCACTGCATTCCCAGTGGTGCCAGTGCACTCTCTGCCCTCACTGCAGTGCATCCCCAGTGGTGCCAGTGCACTCTCTGCCCTCACTGCAGTGCATCCCCAGTGGTGCCAGTGCACTCTCTGCCCTCACTGCACTGCATCCCCAGTGGTGCCAGTGCACTCTCTGCACTCACTGCACTGCATCCCCAGTGGTGCCAGTGCACTCTCTGGACTCACTGCAGTGCATCCCCAGTGGTGCCTGTGCACTCTCTGGACTCACTGCAGTGCATCCGCAGTGGTGCCACTGCACTCTCTGGACTCACTGCACTGCATCCCCAGTAGTGCCAGTGCACTCTGTGGACTCACTGCGCTGCATCCCCAGTGGTGCCAGTGCACTCTCTGGACTCACTGCACTGCATCCCCAGTGGTGCCAATGCACTCTCTGCACTCACTGCACTGCATCCCCAGTGGTTCCAGTGCACTATCTGGACTCATTGCAGTGCATCCCCAGTGGTGCCAGTGCACTCTCTGAGTCACTGCACTGCATTCCCAGTGGTGCCAGTGCACTCTCTGGACTCACTGCAGTGCATCCCCAGTGGTGCCAGTGCACTCTCTGGACTCACTGCACTGCAACCCCAGTGGTGCCAGTGCACTCTCTGGACTCACCGCACTGCATCCCCAGTGGTGCCAGTGCACTCTCTGGACTCACTGCACTGCATCCCCAAGGTGCCAGTGCACTCTCTGGACTCAACTGCACTGCATCCCCAGTGGTGCCCGTGCACTCTCTGGACTCACTGGAGTGCATCCCCAGTGGTGCCAGTGCACTCTCTGGAATCACTGCATTGCATCCCCAGTGGTGCCAGTGCACTCTCTGCACTCACTGCACTGCATCCCCAGTGGTGCCAGTGCACTCTCTGGACTCACTGCACTGCATCCCCAGTGGTGCCTGTGCAGTCTCTGGACTCACTACAGTTCATCCCCAGTGGAGCCAGTGCACTCTCTGGACTCACTGCACTCCATCCCCACTGGTGCCAGTGCACTCTCTGGACTCACTGCACTCCATCCCCACTGGTGCCAGTCCACTCTCTGGACTCACTGCACTGCATCCCCAGTGGTGCCAGTGCACTCTCTGCACTCATGCACTGCATACCCAGTGGTGCCAGTGCAGTCTTTGGACTCACTGTACTGCATCCCAGGTGGTGCCAGTGCACTCTCTAGACTCACTGCAGTGCACCCCCAGTGCTGCCAGTGCACTCTCTGGACTCACTGCAGTGCATCCCCAGTGGTGCCAGTGCACTCTCTGGACTCACTGCACTGCATCCCCAGTGGTGCCAGTGCACTCTCCGGAATCACTGCACTACATCCCCAGTGGTGTCAGTGCACTCTCTGGACTCACTGCAGTGCATACCCAGTGGTGCCCGTGCACTCTCTGGACTCACTGCACTGCATCCCCAGTGGTGCCAGTGCACTCTCTGCACTCACTGCACTGCATCCCCAGTGTTCCCAGTGCACTCTCTGGACTCACTGCAGTGCATCCGCAGTGGTGCCAGTGCACTCTGTGGAGTCACTGCACTGCATCCCCAGTGGTGCCAGTGCACTCTCTGGACTCACTGCATTGCATCCCCAGTGGTGCCAGTGCACTCTCTGGACTCACTGCAGTGCATCCGCAGTGGTGCCAGTCCACTCTCTGGACTCACTGCACTGCATCCCCAGTGGTGCCAGTGGACTCTCCGCACTCATGCACTGCATACCCAGTGGTGCCAGTGCACTCTCTGGACTCACTGCACTGCATGTACAGTGGTGCCAGTGCACTCTCTGTACTCACTGCACTGCATCCCCAGTGGTGCCAGTGTAGTCTCTGGACTCACTGTAGTGCATCCCCAGTGGTGCCAGTGCAATCTCAGGACTCACTGCAGTGCAGCTCCAGTTGGTGCCAGTGCAGTCTCTGGACTCACTGCACTGCATCCCCAGTGGTGCCAGTGCACTCTCTGGACTCACTGCAGTGCATCCCCAGTGGTGCCTGTGCACTCTCTGGAGTCACTGCAGTGTATCCCCAGTGGTGCCAGTGCACTCTCTGGACTCACTGAACTGCATCCCCAGTGGTGCCAGAGCACTCTCTGGACTCACTGCAGTGCATTCCCAGTGCTGCCAGTGCACTCTCTGGACTCACTGCACTGCATCGCCAGTGGTGCCAGTGCACTCTCTGGACTCACTGCACTGCATCCCCAGTGGTGCCAGTGCACTCTCTGGACTCACTGCACTGCATCCCCAGTGGTGCCAGTGCACTCTCTGGAGTCACAGCACTGCATCAACAGTGGTGCCTCTGCACTCCCTGGAGTCACTGCACTGCATCCCCAGTGGTGCCAGTGCACTCTCTGGACTCACTGCAGTGCATCCCCAGTGGTGCCAGTGCACTCTCTGGACTCACTGCAGTGCATCCCCAGTAGTGCCAGTGCACTCTCTGGACTCACTGCACTGCATCCCCAGTGGTGCCAGTGCACTCTCTGGAGTCACTGCACTGCATCCCCAGTTGTGCCAGTGCACTCTCTGGACTCACTGCATTGCATCCCCAGTGGTGCCAGTGCACTCTCTGGACTCACTGCACTGCATCCCCAGTGGTGCCACTGCACTCTCTGGACTCACTGCACTGCATCACCTTTGGTGCCAGGGCACTCTCCGGACTCACTGCAGTGCATCCGCAGTCGTGCCAGTGCACTCTTTCGAGTCACTGCAGTTCATCCCCAGTGGTGCCAGTGCACTCTCTGGACTCACTGCAGTGCATCCCCAGTGGTGCCAGTGCACTGTCTGGACTCACTGCAGTGCATCCCCAGTGGTGCCAGTGCACTCTCTGGACTCACTGCAGTGCATCCCCAGTGGTGCCAGTGCACTCTCTGGAGTCACAGCACTGCATCAACAGTGGTGCCTCTGCACTCTCTGGAGTCACTGCACTGCATCCCCAGTGGTGCCAGTGCACTCTCTGGACTCACTGCAGTGCACCCCCACTGGTGCCAGTGCACTCTCCGGAATCACTGCAGTGCATCCCCAGTTGTGCCAGTGCACTCTCTGGACTCACTGCGCTGCATCCACAGTGGTGCCAGTGCACTCTCTGGACTCACTGCATTGCATCCCCAGTGGTGCCAGTGCACTCTCTGGACTCACTGCACTGCATCCCCAGTGGTGCCAGGGCACTCTCTGGACTCACTGCAGTGCATCCCCAGTGGTGCCAGTGCACTCTCTGCCCTCACTGCAGTGCATCCCCAGTGGTGCCAGTGCACTCTCTGGACTCACTGCAGTGCATCCCCAGTGGTGCCAGTGCAATCTCTGGGCTCACCGGGGTGCATCCCCAGTGGTGCCAGTGCACTCTCTGGATTCACTGCACTGCATCCCCAGTGGTGCCAGTGCACTCTCTGGACTCACTGCACTGCATCCCCAGTGGTGCCAGGGCACTCTCTGCACTCACTGCACTGCATCCCCAGTGGTGCCAGTGCACTCTCTGGACTCACTGCACTGCAACCCCAGTGGTGCCAGTGCACTCTCTGGACTCACTGCAGTGCACCCCCACTGGTGCCAGTGCACTCTCTGGACTCACTGCACTGCATCCCCAGTGGTGCCAGTGCACTCTCTGGACTCACTGCACTGCATCCCCAAGGTGCCAGTGCACTCTCTGGACTCAACTGCACTGCATCCCCAGTGCTGCCAGTCGACTCTCTGGACTCACTGCAGTGCATCCCCAGTGGTGCCAGTGCACTCTCTGGACTCACTGCACTGCATCCCCAGTGGTGCCAGTGCACTCTCTGGACTCACTGCACTTCATCCCCAGTGGTGCCAGTGCACTCTCTGGACTCACTGCATTGCATCCCCAGTGGTGCCATTGCACTCTCTGGACTCACTGCACTGCATCCTCAGTGGTGTCACTGCACTCTCTGGACTCACTGCACTGCATCACCGTTGGTGCCAGGGCACTCTCCGGACTCACTGCAGTGCATCTGCAGTGGTGCCAGTGCACTCTTTCGAGTCACTGCAGTGCATCCCCTGTGGTGCCAGTGCACTCTCTGGACTCACTGCACTGCATCCCCAGTGGTGCCAGTGCACTCTCTGGAATCACTGCAGTGCATCCGCAGTGGTGTCAGTGCACTCTCTGGACTCACTGCACTGCATCCCCAGTGGTGCCACTGCACTCTCTGGACTCACTGCACTGCATCACCATTGGTGCCAGTGCACTCTCCGGACTCACTGCAGTGCATCCGCAGTGGTGCCAGTTCACTCTTTTGAGTCACTGCAGTGCATCCCCAGTGGTGCCAGTGCACTCTCTGGACTCACTGCAGTGCATCCCCAGTGGTGCCAGTGCACTCTCTGCACTCACTGCACTGCATCACCAGTGGTGCCAGTGCACTCTCTGGACTCACTGCAGTGCATCCCCAGTGGTGCCAGTGCACTCTCTGGACTCACTGCACTGCAACCCCAGTGGTGCCAGTGCACTCTCTGGAGTCGCAGCACTGCATCAACAGTGGTGCCTCTGCACTCTCTGGAGTCACTGCACTGCATCCCCAGTGGTGCCAGTGCACTCTCTGGACTCACTGCAGTGCATCCCCAGTGGTGCCAGTGCACTCTCTGGACTCACTGCAGTGCATCCCCAGTGGTGCCAGTGCACTCTCTGGACTCACTGCACTGCATCCCCAGTGGTGCCAGTGCACTCTCTGGACTCACTGCAGTGCATCCCCAGTGGTGCCAGTGCACTCTCTGGACTCACTGCATTGCATCCCCAGTGGTGCCAGTGCACTCTCTGGACTCACTGCACTGCATCCCCAGTGGTGCCACTGCACTCTCTGGACTCACTGCACTGCATCCCCAGTGGTGCCAGTGCACTCTCTGGACTCACTGCACTTCATCCCCAGTGGTGCCAGTGCACTCTCTGGACTCACTGCATTGCATCCCCAGTGGTGCCAGTGCACTCTCTGGACTCACTGCACTGCATCCCCAGTGGTGCCACTGCGCTCTCTGGACTCACTGCACTGCATCACCATTGGTGCCAGGGCACTCTCCGGACTCACTGCAGTGCATCCGCAGTGGTGCCAGTGCACTCTTTCGATTCACTGCAGTGCATCCCCAGTGGTGCCAGTGCACTCTCTGGACTCACTGCACTGCATCCCCAGTGGTGCCAGTGCACTCTCTGCACTCACTGCACTGCATCCCCAGTGTTCCCAGAGCACTCTCTGGACTCACTGCAGTGCATCCCCAGTGGTGCCAGTGCACTCTCTGGACTCACTGCAGTGCATCCCCACTGGTGCCAGTGCACTCTCTGGACTCACTGCACTGCATCCCCAGTGGTGCCACTGCACTCTCTGGACTCACTGCACTGCATCACCATTGGTGCCAGGGCACTCTCCGGACTCACTGCAGTGCATCCGCAGTGGTGCCAGTGCACTCTTTCGAGTCACTGCACTGCATCCCCATTAGTGCCAGTGCATTCTCAAGACTCATTGCAGTGCATCCCCAGTGGTGCCAATGCACTCTCTGGACTCACTGCACTGCATCCCCAGTGGTGCCAGTGCACTCTCTGGACTCACTGCACTGCATCCCCAGTGGTGCCAGTGCACTCTCCGGACTCACTGCACTGCATCCCCAGTGGTGCCAGTGCACTCTCTGGACTCACTGCAGTGCATCCCCAGTGGTGCCAGTGCACTCTCTGCACTCACTGCACTGCATCCCCAGTGGTGCCAGTGCACTCTCTGCACTCACTGCACTGCATCCCCGGTGTCCCAGAGCACTCTCTGGACTCACCGAGGTGCATCCCCAGTGGTGCCAGTGCACTCTCTGGACTCACCGCACTGCATCACCAGTGGTGCCAGTGCACTCTCTGGACTCACTGCAGTGCAGCCCCTGAGGTGCCAGTGTACTCTCTGGATCACTGCACTGCATCACCATTGGTGCCAGGGCACTCTCCGGACTCACTGCAGTGCATCCCCAGTGGTGCCAGTGCACTCTTTCGAGTCACTGCACTGCATCCCCAGTGGTGCCAGTGCATTCTCTGGACTCACTGCAGTGCATCCCCATTGGTGCCAGTGCAGTCTCTGGAGTCACTGCAGTGCATCCCCAGTGGTGCCAGTGCACTCTCTGGACGCACTGTACTGCATCCCCAGTGCTGACAGTGCACTCACTGGACTCACTGCACTGCATCCCCAGTGGTGCCAGTGCACTCTCTGGACTCACTGCAGTGCATCTTCTTTTGCGCCAGTGCACTCTCTGGACTCACTGCACTGCATCCCCAGTGGTGCCAGTGCACTCTCTGGACTCACTGCACAGCATCCCCAGAGGTGCCAGTGCACTCTCTGGACTCACTGCACTGCATCCCCAGTGGTGCCAGTGCACTCTCTGGACTCACTGCACTGCATCCCCTGTGGTGCCAGTACACTCTCTGGACTCACTGCAGTGCATCCCCAGTGGTGCCAGTGTACTCTCTGGACTCACTGCACTGCATCACCAGCGGTGCCAGTGCACTCTCTGGACTCACTGCAGTGCATCCCCAGTGGTGCCAGTGCACTTTCTGGAGTCACTGCACTGCATCCCCAGTGGTGCCAGTGCACTCTCTGGAGTCACTGCGCTGCATCCCCAGTGGTGCCAGTGCCCTCTGTGGACTCACTGCACTACATCCCCTGTGGGGCCAGTGTACTCTCTGGACTCAGAGCAGTGCATCCCCAGTGGTGCCAGTGCACTCTCTGGACTCACCGGGGTGCATCCCCAGTGGTGCCAGTGCACTCTCTGGACTCACTGCAGTGCATCCCCAGTGGTGCCAGTGCACTCTGTGGACTCACTGCAGTGCATCCCCAGTGTTGCCAGTGCACTCTCTGGAGTCACTGCACTGCATCCCCAGTGGTGCCAGTGCACTCTCTGGACTCACTGCACTGCATCCCCAGTGGTGCCAGTGCACTCTCTGGACTCACTGCAGTGCATCCCCAGTGGCGCCAGTGCACTCTCTGGACTCACTGCACTGCATCCCATTGGTTCTAGTGCACTCTCTGGACTCACTGCACTGCATCCCCAGTGGTGCCAGTGCACTCTCTGGACTCACTGCACTGCATCCCCAGTGGTGCCAGTGCACTCTCTGGACTCACTGCACTGCATCCCCAGTGG
Source organism: Anser anser (assembly GCF_964211835.1). Taxonomy (NCBI): domain Eukaryota; kingdom Metazoa; phylum Chordata; class Aves; order Anseriformes; family Anatidae; genus Anser; species Anser anser. Next base: position 165,574 of record NW_028153459.1, on the reverse strand, counting down.
TGCCAGTGCACTCTCTGGACTCACTGCAGTGCTTCGGCACTGGTGCCAGTGCACTCTCTGCACTCACTGCACTGCATCAACAGTGGTGCCTCTGCACTCTCTGGAGTCACTGCACTGCATCCCCAGTGGTGCCAGTGCACTCTCTGGACTCACTGTAGTGCATCCCCAGTGGTGCCAGTGCACTCTCTGGACTCACTGCACTGCATCCCCAGTGGTGCCAGTGCACTCTCTGGACTCACTGCAGTGCATCCCTTGTGGTGCCTTTGCACTCTCAGGACTCACTGCACTGCATCCCCAGTGGTGCCAGTGCACTCTCTGGACTCAGTGCACTGCATCCCCAGTGGTGCCAGTGCACTCTCTGCACTCACTGCACTGCATCCCCAATGGTGCCACTGCACTCTCTGGACTCACTGCACTGCATCCCCAGTGGTGCCAGTGCACTCTCTGCACTCACTGCAGTGCATCCCCAGTGGTGCCAGTGCACTCTCTGAGCTCACTGCAGTGCATCCCCAGTGGTGCCAGTGCACTCTCTGGACTCACTGCACTGCATCCCCAGTGGTGCCAGTGCACTCTCTGGACTCACTGCACTGCATCAACTGTGGTGCCAGTGCACTCTCTGCACTCACTGCACTGCATCCCCAGTGGTGCCAGTGTAGTCTCTGGACTCACAGCAGTGCATCCCCAGTGGTGCCAGTGCAACTCCTGGACTCACTGCAGTGTAGCTCAGTGGTGCCAGTGCCCTCTCTGCACTCACTGCACTGCATCCCCAGTGGTGCCAGTGCACTCTCTGGACTCACTGCAGTGCATCCCCAGTGGCGCCAGTGCACTCACTGCACTCACTGCACTGCATCCCCAGTGGTGCCAGTGCACTCTCTGGACCCACTGCAGTGCATCCCCACTGGTGCCAGTGCACTCTCTGGACTCACTGCACTGCATCCCCAATGGTGCCACTGCACTCTCTGTAGTCACTGCACTGCGTCCCCAGTGGTGCCAGTGCACTCTCTGGACTCACTGCAGTGTATCCCCTGTGGTGCCAGTGCACTCTGTGGACTCACTGCACTGCATCCCAGTGGTGCCAGTGCAATCTCTGCACTCACTGCACTGCATCACCAGTGGTGCCAGTGTACTCTCTGGACTCACTGCAGTGCATCCCCAGTGGTGCCAGTGCACTCTCTGGAGTCACTGCACTGCATCCCCAGTGCTGCCAGTGCACTCTCTGGACTCACTGCACTGCATCCCCAGTGGTGCCAGTGCACTCTCTGGACTCACTGCACTGCATCCCCAGTGGTGCCAGTGCACTCTCTGGACTCACTGCACTTCATCCCCAGTGGTGCCAGTGCACTCTCTGGACTCACTGCATTGCATCCCCAGTGGTGCCAGTGCACTCTCTAGACTCACTGCACTGCATCCCCAGTGGTGCCACTGCACTCTCTGGACTCACTGCACTGCATCACCATTGGTGCCAGGGCACTCTCCGGACTCACTGCAGTGCATCCGCAGTGGTGCCACTGCACTCTTTCGAGTCACTGCAGTGCATCCCCAGTGGTGCCAGTGCACTCTCTGGACTCACTGCACTACATCCCCTGTGGTGCCAGTGCACTCTCTGCACTCACTGCACTGCATCCCCAGTGTTCCCAGAGCACTCTCTGGACTCACTGCAGTGCATCCCCAGTGGTGCCAGTGCACTCTGTGGACTCACTGCAGTGCATCCGCAGTGGTGCCAGTGCACTCTGTGGACTCACTGCACTGCATCCACAGTGGTGCCAGTGCACTCTCTGGACTCACTGCACTGCATCCCCAGTGGTGCCAGTGCACTCTCTGGACTCACTGCAGTGCTTCGGCACTGGTGCCAGTGCACTCTCTGCACTCACTGCACTGCATCAACAGTGGTGCCTCTGCACTCTCTGGAGTCACTGCACTGCATCCCCAGTGGTGCCAGTGCACTCTCTGGACTCACTGTAGTGCATCCCCAGTGGTGCCAGTGCACTCTCTGGACTCACTGCACTGCATCCCCAGTGGTGCCAGTGCACTCTCTGGACTCACTGCAGTGCATCCCTTGTGGTGCCTTTGCACTCTCAGGACTCACTGCACTGCATCCCCAGTGGTGCCAGTGCACTCTCTGGACTCAGTGCACTGCATCCCCAGTGGTGCCAGTGCACTCTCTGCACTCACTGCACTGCATCCCCAATGGTGCCACTGCACTCTCTGGACTCACTGCACTGCATCCCCAGTGGTGCCAGTGCACTCTCTGCACTCACTGCAGTGCATCCCCAGTGGTGCCAGTGCACTCTCTGAGCTCACTGCAGTGCATCCCCAGTGGTGCCAGTGCACTCTCTGGACTCACTGCACTGCATCCCCAGTGGTGCCAGTGCACTCTCTGGACTCACTGCACTGCATCAACTGTGGTGCCAGTGCACTCTCTGCACTCACTGCACTGCATCCCCAGTGGTGCCAGTGTAGTCTCTGGACTCACAGCAGTGCATCCCCAGTGGTGCCAGTGCAACTCCTGGACTCACTGCAGTGTAGCTCAGTGGTGCCAGTGCCCTCTCTGCACTCACTGCACTGCATCCCCAGTGGTGCCAGTGCACTCTCTGGACTCACTGCAGTGCATCCCCAGTGGCGCCAGTGCACTCACTGCACTCACTGCACTGCATCCCCAGTGGTGCCAGTGCACTCTCTGGACCCACTGCAGTGCATCCCCACTGGTGCCAGTGCACTCTCTGGACTCACTGCACTGCATCCCCAATGGTGCCACTGCACTCTCTGTAGTCACTGCACTGCGTCCCCAGTGGTGCCAGTGCACTCTCTGGACTCACTGCAGTGTATCCCCTGTGGTGCCAGTGCACTCTGTGGACTCACTGCACTGCATCCCAGTGGTGCCAGTGCAATCTCTGCACTCACTGCACTGCATCACCAGTGGTGCCAGTGTACTCTCTGGACTCACTGCAGTGCATCCCCAGTGGTGCCAGTGCACTCTCTGGAGTCACTGCACTGCATCCCCAGTGCTGCCAGTGCACTCTCTGGACTCACTGCACTGCATCCCCAGTGGTGCCAGTGCACTCTCTGGACTCACTGCACTGCATCCCCAGTGGTGCCAGTGCACTCTCTGGACTCACTGCACTTCATCCCCAGTGGTGCCAGTGCACTCTCTGGACTCACTGCATTGCATCCCCAGTGGTGCCAGTGCACTCTCTAGACTCACTGCACTGCATCCCCAGTGGTGCCACTGCACTCTCTGGACTCACTGCACTGCATCACCATTGGTGCCAGGGCACTCTCCGGACTCACTGCAGTGCATCCGCAGTGGTGCCACTGCACTCTTTCGAGTCACTGCAGTGCATCCCCAGTGGTGCCAGTGCACTCTCTGGACTCACTGCACTACATCCCCTGTGGTGCCAGTGCACTCTCTGCACTCACTGCACTGCATCCCCAGTGTTCCCAGAGCACTCTCTGGACTCACTGCAGTGCATCCCCAGTGGTGCCAGTGCACTCTGTGGACTCACTGCAGTGCATCCGCAGTGGTGCCAGTGCACTCTGTGGACTCACTGCACTGCATCCACAGTGGTGCCACTGCACTCTCTGGACTCACTGCACTGCATCACCATTGGTGACAGGGCACTCTCCGGACTCACTGCAGTGCATCCGCAGTGGTGCCAGTGCACTCTTTCGAGTCACTGCACTGCATCCCCATTAGTGCCAGTGCATTCTCTGGACTCATTGCAGTGCATCCCCAGTGGTGCCAGTGCACTCTCTGGACTCACTGCACTGCATCCCCAGTGGTGCCAGTGCACTCTCTGGACTCACTGCACTGCATCCCCAGTGCTGACAGTGCACTATCTGGACTCACTGCACTGCATCCCCAGTGCTGACAGTGCACTCTCTGGACTCACTGCAGTGCATCCCCAGTGGTGCCAGTGCACTCTCTGGACTCACTGCACTGCATCCCCAGTGGTGCCAGTGCACTCTCTGTACTCACTGCAGTGCATCCCCAGTGGTGCCAGTGCACTCTCTGGACTCAGTGCACTGCATCCCCAATGGTGCCACTGCACTCTCTGGACTCACTGCACTGCATCCCCAGTGGTGCCAGTGCACTCTCTGCACTCACTGCACTGCATCCCCAGTGGTGCCAGTGCACTCTCTGAGCTCACTGCAGTGCATCCCCAGTGGTGCCAGTGCACTCTCTGGACTCACTGCACTGCATCCCCAGTGGTGCCAGTGCACTCTCTGGACTCACTGCAGTGCATCAACAGTGGTGCCAGTGCACTCTCTGCACTCACTGCACTGCATCCCCAGTGGTGCCTGTGTAGTCTCTGGACTCACAGCAGTGCATCCCCAGTGGTGCCAGTGCAACTACTGGACTCACAGCAGTGTAGCTCAGTGGTGCCAGTGCCCTCTCTGGACTCACTGCACTGCATCCCCAGTGGTGCCAGTGCACTCTCTGGACTCACTGCACTGCATCCCCAGTGGTGCCAGTGCACTGTCTGGACTCACTGTAGTGTATCGCCATTGGAGCCGGTGCACTCTCTGGACTCACTAAACTGCATCCCCAGTGGTGCCAGAGAACTCTCTGGTCTCACTGCAGTGCATCCCCAGTGGTGCCAGTGCACTCTCTGGACTCACTGCAGTGCATCCCCAGTGGCGCCAGTGCACTCACTGCACTCACTGCACTGCATCCCCAGTGGTGCCAGTGCACTCTCTGGACCCACTGCAGTGCATCCCCACTGGTGCCAGTGCACTCTCTGGACTCACTGCACTGCATCCCCAGTGGTGTCACTGCACTCTCTAGACTCACTGCACTGCATCACCATTGGTGCCAGGGCACTCTCTGGACTCACTGCAGTGTATCCCCTGTGGTGCCAGTGCACTCTGTGGACTCACTGCACTGCATCCCCAGTGGTGCCAGTGCACTCTCTGCACTCACTGCACTGCATCACCAGTGGTGCCAGTGTACTCTCTGGACTCACTGCAGTGCATCCCCAGTGGTGCCAGTGCACTCTCTGGAGTCACTGCACTGCATCCCCAGTGCTGCCAGTGCACTCTCTGGACTCACTGCAGTGCATCCCCAGTGGTGCCAGTGCACTCTCTGGACTCACTGCAGTGCATCCCCAGTGGTGCCAGTGCACTCTCTGGACTCACTGCATTGCATCCCCAGTGGTGCCAGTGCACTCCCTGGACTCACTGCACTGCATCCCCAGTGGTGCCACTGCACTCTCTGGACTCACTGCACTGCATCACCATTGCTGCCAGGGCACTCTCCGGACTCACTGCAGTGCATCCGCAGTGGTGCCACTGCACTCTTTCGAGTCACTGCAGTGCATCCCCAGTGGTGCCAGTGCACTCTCTGGACTCACTGCACTGCATCCCCAGTGGTGCCAGTGCACTCTCTGCACTCACTGCACTGCATCCCCAGTGTTCCCAGAGCACTCTCTGGACTCACTGCAGTGCATCCCCAGTGGTGCCAGTGCACTCTCTGGACTCACTGCAGTGCATCCCCAGTGGTGCCAGTGCACTCTGTGGACTCACTGCACTGCATCCCCAGTGGTGCCACTGCACTCTCTGGACTCACTGCACTGCATCACCATTGGTGACAGGGCACTCTCTGGACTCACTGCAGTGCATCCGCAGTGGTGCCAGTGCACTCTTTCGAGTCACTGCACTGCATCCCCATTAGTGCCAGTGCATTCTCTGGACTCATTGCAGTGCATCCCCAGTGGTGCCAGTGCACTCTCTGGACTCACTGCACTGCATCCCCAGTGGTGCCAGTGCACTCTCTGGACTCACTGCACTGCATCCCCAGTGCTGACAGTGCACTATCTGGACTCACTGCACTGCATCCCCAGTGCTGACAGTGCACTCTCTGGACTCACTGCAGTGCATCCCCAGTGGTGCCAGTGCACTCTCTGGACTCACTGCACTGCATCCCCAGTGGTGCCAGTGCACTCTCCGGACTCACTGCACTGCATCCCCAGTGGTGCCAGAGCACTCTATGGACTCACTGCACTGCATCCCCAGTGGTGCCAGTGCACTCTCTGGACTCACTGCACTGCATCCCCAGTGGTGCCAGTGCACTCTCTGCACTCACTGCACTGCATCCCCGGTGTCCCAGAGCACTCTCTGGACTCACTGCAGTGCATCCCAAGTGGTGCCAGTGCACTCTCTGGACTCACCGCACTGCATCACCAGTGGTGCCAGTGCACTCTGTGGACTCACTGCAGTGCAGCCCCTGAGGTGCCAGTGTACTCTCTGGATCACTGCACTGCATCACCATGGGTGCCAGGGCACTCTCTGGACTCACTGCACTGCATCCACAGTGGTGCCAGTGCACTCTTTCGAGTCACTGCACTGCATCCCCAGTGGTGCCAGTGCATTCTCTGGACTCACTGCAGTGCATCCCCATTGGTGCCAGTGCAGTCTCTGGAGTCACTGCAGTGCATCCCCAGTGGTGCCAGTGCACTCTCTGGACTCACTGCACTGCATCCCCAGTGCTGACAGTGCACTCACTGGACTCACTGCACTGCATCCCCAGTGGTGCCAGTGCACTCTCTGGACTCACTGCAGTGCATCTTCTTTTGCGCCAGTGCACTCTCTGGACTCACTGCACTGCATCCCCAGTGGTGCCAGTGCACTCTCTGGACTCACTGCACTGCATCCCCAGTGGTGCCAGTGCACTCTCTGGACTCACTGCAGTGCATCCCCAGTGGTGCCAGTGCACTCTCTGGACTCACCGGGGTGCATCCCCAGTGGTGCCAGTGCACTCTCTGGACTCACTGCACTGCATCCCCTGTGGTGCCAGTACACTCTCTGGACTCACTGCAGTGCATCCCCAGTTGTGCCAGTGTACTCTCTGGACTCACTGCACTGCATCACCAGTGGTGCCAGTGCACTCTCTGGACTCACTGCAGTGCATCCCCAGTGGTGCCAGTGCACTCTCTGGACTCACTGCACTGCATCCCCAGTGGTGCCAGTGCACTCTCTGGAGTCACTGCGCTGCATCCCCAGTGGTGCCAGTGCCCTCTGTGGACTCACTGCACTACATCCCCTGTGGGGCCAGTGCACTCTCTGGACTCAGTGCAGTGCATCCCCAGTGGTGCGAGTGCACTCTCTTGACTCACCGGGGTGCATCCCCAGTGGTGCCAGTGCACTCTGTGGACTCACCGTGGTGCATCCCCAGTGTTGCCAGTGCACTCTCTGGACTCACTGCACTGCATCCCCAGTGGTGCCAGTGCACTCTCTGGACTCACTGCACTGCATCCCCAGTGGTGCCAGTGCACTCTCTGGACTCACTGCACTGCATCCCCAGTGGTGCCAGTGCACTCTCTGGACTCACTGCAGTGCATCCCTTGTGGTGCCTTTGCACTCTCAGGACTCACTGCACTGCATCCCCACTGGTGCCAGTGCACTCTCTGGACTCAGTGCACTGCATCCCCAGTGGTGCCAGTGCACTCTCTGGACTCAGTGCACTGCATCCCCAATGGTGCCACTGCACTCTCTGGACTCACTGCACTGCATCCCCAGTGGTGCCAGTGCACTGTCTGCACTCACTGCACTGCATCCCCAGTGGTGCCAGTGCACTCTCTGAGCTCACTGCAGTGCATCCCCAGTGGTGCCAGTGCACTCTCTGGACTCACTGCACTGCATCCCCAGTGGTGTCAGTGCACTCTCTGGACTCACTGCACTGCATCAACAGTGGTGCCTGTGCACTCTCTCCACTCACTGCACTGCATCCCAGGTGGTGCCTGTGTAGTCTATGGACTCACAGCAGTGCATCCCCAGTGGTGCCAGTGCAACTACTGGACTCACTGCAGTGTAGCTCAGTGGTGCCAGTGCCCTCTCTGGTCTCACTGCACTGCATCCCCAGTGGTGCCAGTGCACTCTCTGGACTCACTGCACTGCATCCCCAGTGGTGCCAGGGCACTCTCTGGACTCACAGCACTGCATCCCCATTGGTGCCAGTGCACTCTCTGGACTCACTGCACTAAAACCCCAGTGGTGCCAGTGCAGTCTCTGGAGTCACTGCACTGCATCCCCAGTGGTGCCAGTGCACTCTCTGGACTCACCGGGGTGCATCCCCAGTGGTGCCAGTGCACTCTCTGGACTCACTGCACTGCATCACCTGTGGTACCAGTACACTCTCTGGACTCACTGCAGTGCATCCCCAGTGGTGCCAGTGTACTGTCTGGACTCACTGCACTGCATCACCAGCGGTGCCAGTGCACTCTCTGGACTCACTGCAGTGCATCCCCAGTGGTGCCAGTGCACTTTCTGGAGTCACTGCAGTGCATCCCCTGTTGTGCCAGTGCACTCTCTGCACTCACTGCACTGCATCCCCAGAAGTGCCAGTGCACTCACTGGACTCACTGCACTGCATCCCCAGTGGTGCCAGTGCACTCTCTGGACTCACTGCATTGGATCCCCAGTGGTGTCAGTGCACTCTCTGGACTCAGTGCAGTGCATCCCCAGTGGTGCCAGTGCACTCTCTGGACTCACTGCACTGCATCAACAGTGGTGCCAGTGCACTCTCTGCACTCACTGCACTGCATCCCCAGTGGTGCCAGTGCACTGTCTGGACTCACTGTAGTGTATCGCCATTGGAGCCGGTGCACTCTCTGGACTCACTAAACTGCATCCCCAGTGGTGCCAGAGAACTCTCTGGTCTCACTGCAGTGCATCCCCAGTGGTGCCAGTGCACTCTCTGGACTCACTGCAGTGCATCCCCAGTGGCTCCAGTGCACTCTCTGGACTCACTGCACTGCATCCCCAGTGGTGCCAGTGCACTCTCTGGACCCACTGCAGTGCATCCCCACTGGTGCCAGTGCACTCTCTGGACTCACTGCACTGCATCCCCAATGGTGCCAGTGCACTCTCTGTAGTCACTGCACTGCGTCCCCAGTGGTGCCAGTGCACTCTCTGGACTCACTGCAGTGTATACCCTGTGGTGCCAGTGCACTCTGTGGACTCACTGCACTGCATCCCAGTGGTGCCAGTGCACTCTCTGCACTCACTGCACTGCATCACCAGTGGTGCCAGTGTACTCTCTGGACTCACTGCAGTGCATCCCCAGTGGTGCCAGTGCACTCTCTGGAGTCACTGCACTGCATCCCCAGTGCTGCCAGTGCACTCTCTGGACTCACTGCAGTGCATCCCCAGTGGTGCCAGTGCACTCTCTGGACTCACTGCAGTGCATCCCCAGTGGTGCCAGTGCAGTCTCTGGACTCACTGCACTTCATCCCCAGTGGTGCCAGTGCACTCTCTGGACTCACTGCATTGCATCCCCAGTGGTGCCAGTGCACTCTCTGGACTCACTGCACTGCATCCCCAGTGGTGCCACTGCACTCTCTGGACTCACTGCACTGCATCACCATTGGTGCCAGGGCACTCTCCGGACTCACTGCAGTGCATCCGCAGTGGTGCCACTGCACTCTTTCGAGTCACTGCAGTGCATCCCCAGTGGTGCCAGTGCACTCTCTGGACTCACAGCACTGCATCCCCAGTGGTGCCAGTGCACTCTCTGCACTCCCTGCACTGCATCCCCAGTGTTCCCAGAGCACTCTCTGGACTCACTGCAGTGCATCCCCAGTGGTGCCAGTGCACTCTCTGGACTCACTGCACTGCATCCCCAGTGGTGCCAGTGCACTCTGTGGACTCACTGCACTGCATCCCCAGTGGTGCCACTGCACTCTCTGGACTCACTGCACTGCATCACCATTGGTGACAGGGCACTCTCCGGACTCACTGCAGTGCATCCGCAGTGGTGCCAGTGCACTCTTTCGAGTCACTGCACTGCATCCCCATTAGTGCCAGTGCATTCTCTGGACTCATTGCAGTGCATCCCCAGTGGTGCCAGTGCACTCTCTGGACTCACTGCACTGCATCCCCAGTGGTGCCAGTGCACTCTCTGGACTCACTGCACTGCATCCCCAGTGCTGACAGTGCACTATCTGGACTCACTGCACTGCATCCCCAGTGCTGACAGTGCACTCTCTGGACTCACTGCAGTGCATCCCCAGTGGTGCCAGTGCACTCTCTGGACTCACTGCACTGCATCCCCAGTGGTGCCAGTGCACTCTCCGGACTCACTGCACTGCATCCCCAGTGGTGCCAGAGCACTCTATGGACTCACTGCACTGCATCCCCAGTGGTGCCACTGCACTCTCTGCACTCACTGCATTGCATCCCCAGTGGTGCCAGTGCACTCTCTGCACTCACTGCACTGCATCCCCGGTGTCCCAGAGCACTCTCTGGACTCACCGAGGTGCATCCCCAGTGGTGCCAGTGCACTCTCTGGACTCACCGCACTGCATCACCAGTGGTGCCAGTGCACTCTGTGGACTCACTGCAGTGCAGCCCCTGAGGTGCCAGTGTACTCTCTGGATCACTGCACTGCATCACCATTGGTGCCAGGGCACTCTCTGGACTCACTGCACTGCATCCACAGTGGTGCCAGTGCACTCTTTCGAGTCACTGCACTGCATCCCCAGTGGTGCCAGTGCATTCTCTGGACTCACTGCAGTGCATCCCCATTGGTGCCAGTGCAGTCTCTGGAGTCACTGCAGTGCATCCCCAGTGGTGCCAGTGCACTCTCTGCACTCACTGCACTGCATCCCCAGTGTTCCCAGAGCACTCTCTGGACTCACTGCAGTGCATCCCCAGTAGTGCCAGTGCACTCTCTGGACTCACTGCAGTGCATCCCCACTGGTGCGAGTGCACTCTCTGGACTCACTGCACTGCATCCCCAGTGGTGCCACTGCACTCTCTGGACTCACTGCACTGCATCACCATTGGTGCCAGGGCACTCTCCGGACTCACTGCAGTGCATCCGCAGTGGTGCCAGTGCACTCTTTCGAGTCACTGCACTGCATCCCCATTAGTGCCAGTGCATTCTCAAGACTCATTGCAGTGCATCCCCAGTGGTGCCAATGCACTCTCTGGACTCACTGCACTGCATCCCCAGTGGTGCCAGTGCACTCTCTGGACTCACTGCACTGCATCCCCAGTGGTGCCAGTGCACTCTCCGGACTCACTGCACTGCATCCCCAGTGGTGCCAGTGCACTCTCTGGACTCACTGCAGTGCATCCCCAGTGGTGCCAGTGCACTCTCTGCACTCACTGCACTGCATCCCCAGTGGTGCCAGTGCACACTCTGCACTCACTGCACTGCATCCCCGGTGTCCCAGAGCACTCTCTGGACTCACCGAGGTGCATCCCCAGTGGTGCCAGTGCACTCTCTGGACTCACCGCACTGCATCACCATTGGTGCCAGGGCACTCTCCGGACTCACTGCAGTGCATCCCCAGTGGTGCCAGTGCACTCTTTCGAGTCACTGCACTGCATCCCCAGTGGTGCCAGTGCATTCTCTGGACTCACTGCAGTGCATCCCCATTGGTGCCAGTGCAGTCTCTGGAGTCACTGCAGTGCATCCCCAGTGGTGCCAGTGCACTCTCTGGACGCACTGTACTGCATCCCCAGTGCTGACAGTGCACTCACTGGACTCACTGCACTGCATCCCCAGTGGTGCCAGTGCACTCTCTGGACTCACTGCAGTGCATCTTCTTTTGCGCCAGTGCACTCTCTGGACTCACTGCACTGCATCCCCAGTGGTGCCAGTGCACTCTCTGGACTCACTGCACAGCATCCCCAGAGGTGCCAGTGCACTCTCTGGACTCACTGCACTGCATCCCCAGTGGTGCCAGTGCACTCTCTGGACTCACTGCACTGCATCCCCTGTGGTGCCAGTACACTCTCTGGACTCACTGCAGTGCATCCCCAGTGGTGCCAGTGTACTCTCTGGACTCACTGCACTGCATCACCAGCGGTGCCAGTGCACTCTCTGGACTCACTGCACTGCATCCCCAGTGGTGCCAGTGCACTTTCTGGAGTCACTGCACTGCATCCCCAGTGGTGCCAGTGCACTCTCTGGACTCACTGCAGTGCATCCCCAGTGGTGCCAGTGCACTCTGTGGACTCACTGCAGTGCATCCCCAGTGTTGCCAGTGCACTCTCTGGACTCACTGCACTGCATCCCCAGTGGTGCCAGTGCACTCTCTGGACTCACTGCACTGCATCCCCAGTGGTGCCAGTGCACTCTCTGGACTCACTGCAGTGCATCCCCAGTGGCGCCAGTGCACTCTCTGGACTCACTGCACTGCATCCCCAGTGGTGCCAGTGCACTCTCTGGACTCACTGCACTGCATCTTCTTTTGCGCCAGTGCACTCTCTGGACTCACTGCAGTGCATCCCCAGTGGTGCCAGTGCACTCTCTGGACTCACTGCAGTGCTTCCGCACTGGTGCCAGTGCACTCTCTGCACTCACTGCACTGCATCAACAGTGGTGCCTCTGCACTCTCTGGAGTCACTGCACTGCATCCCCAGTGGTGCCAGTGCACTCTCTGGACTCACTGTAGTGCATCCCCAGTGGTGCCAGTGCACTCTCTGGACTCACTGCACTGCATCCCCAGTGGTGCCAGTGCACTCTCTGGACTCACTGCAGTGCATCCCTTGTGGTGCCTTTGCACTCTCAGGACTCACTGCACTGCATCCCCAGTGGTGCCAGTGCACTCTCTGGACTCACTGCACTGCATCCCCAGTGGTGCCAGTGCACTCTCTGCACTCACTGCACTGCATCCCCAATGGTGCCACTGCACTCTCTGGACTCACTGCACTGCATCCCCAGTGGTGCCAGTGCACTCTCTGCACTCACTGCACTGCATCCCCAGTGGTGCCAGTGCACTCTCTGAGCTCACTGCAGTGCATCCCCAGTGGTGCCAGTGCACTCTCTGGACTCACTGCACTGCATCCCCAGTGGTGCCAGTGCACTCTCTGGACTCACTGCACTGCATCAACAGTGGTGCCAGTGCACTCTCTGCACTCACTGCACTGCATCCCCAGTGGTGCCAGTGTAGTCTCTGGACTCACAGCAGTGCATCCCCAGTGGTGCCAGTGCAACTACTGGACTCACTGCAGTGTAGCTCAGTGGTGCCAGTGCCCTCTCTGGACTCACTGCACTGCATCCCCAGTGGTGCCAGTGCACTCTCTGGACTCACTGCAGTGCATCCCCAGTGGCGCCAGTGCACTCACTGCACTCACTGCACTGCATCCCCAGTGGTGCCAGTGCACTCTCTGGATCCACTACAGTGCATCCCCACTGGTGCCAGTGCACTCTCTGGACTCACTGCACTGCATCCCCAATGGTGCCACTGCACTCTCTGTAGTCACTGCACTGCGTCCCCAGTGGTGCCAGTGCACTCTCTGGACTCACTGCAGTGTATCCCCTGTGGTGCCAGTGCACTCTGTGGACTCACTGCACTGCATCCCAGTGGTGCCAGTGCACTCTCTGCACTCACTGCACTGCATCACCAGTGGTGCCAGTGTACTCTCTGGACTCACTGCAGTGCATCCCCAGTGGTGCCAGTGCACTCTCTGGAGTCACTGCACTGCATCCCCAGTGCTGCCAGTGCACTCTCTGGACTCACTGCACTGCATCCCCAGTGGTGCCAGTGCACTCTCTGGACTCACTGCAGTGCATCCCCAGTGGTGCCAGTGCAGTCTCTGGACTCACTGCACTTCATCCCCAGTGGTGCCAGTGCACTCTCTGGACTCACTGCATTGCATCCCCAGTGGTGCCAGTGCACTCTCTGGACTCACTGCACTGCATCCCCAGTGGTGCCACTGCACTCTCTGGACTCACTGCACTGCATCACCATTGGTGCCAGGGCACTCTCCGGACTCACTGCAGTGCATCCGCAGTGGTGCCACTGCACTCTTTCGAGTCACTGCAGTGCATCCCCAGTGGTGCCAGTGCACTCTCTGGACTCACTGCACTGCATCCCCAGTGGTGCCAGTGCACTCTCTGCACTCACTGCACTGCATCCCCAGTGTTCCCAGAGCACTCTCTGGACTCACTGCAGTGCATCCCCAGTGGTGCCAGTGCACTCTCTGGACTCACTGCAGTGCATCCCCAGTGGTGCCAGTGCACTCTGTGGACTCACTGCACTGCATCCCCAGTGGTGCCACTGCACTCTCTGGACTCACTGCACTGCATGACCATTGGTGACAGGGCACTCTCCGGACTCACTGCAGTGCATCCGCAGTGGTGCCAGTGCACTCTTTCGAGTCACTGCACTGCATCCCCATTAGTGCCAGTGCATTCTCTGGACTCATTGCAGTGCATCCCCAGTGGTGCCAGTGCACTCTCTGGACTCACTGCACTGCATCCCCAGTGGTGCCAGTGCACTCTCTGGACTCACTGCACTGCATCCCCAGTGCTGACAGTGCACTATCTGGACTCACTGCACTGCATCCCCAGTGCTGACAGTGCACTCTCTGGACTCACTGCAGTGCATCCCCAGTTGTGCCAGTGTACTCTCTGGACTCACTGCACTGCATCACCAGTGGTGCCAGTGCACTCTCTGGACTCACTGCAGTGCATCCCCAGTGGTGCCAGTGCACTCTCTGGACTCACTGCACTGCATCCCCAGTGGTGCCAGTGCACTCTCTGGAGTCACTGCGCTGCATCCCCAGTGGTGCCAGTGCCCTCTGTGGACTCACTGCACTACATCCCCTGTGGGGCCAGTGCACTCTCTGGACTCAGTGCAGTGCATCCCCAGTGGTGCGAGTGCACTCTCTGGACTCACCGGGGTGCATCCCCAGTGGTGCCAGTGCACTCTGTGGACTCACCGGGGTGCATCCCCAGTGGTGCCAGTGCACTCTGTGGACTCACTGCAGTGCATCCCCAGTGTTGCCAGTGCACTCTCTGGACTCACTGCACTGCATCACCATTGGTGCCAGTGCACTCTCTGCACTCACTGCACTGCATCCCCAGTGGTTCCAGTGCACTCTCTGGACTCACTGCAGTGCATCCCCAGTGGCGCCAGTGCACTCTCTGGACTCACTGCACTGCATCCCCAGTAGTGCCAGTGCACTCTGTGGACTCACTGCACTGCATCCCCAGTGGTGCCAGTGCACTCTCTGGACTCACTGCAGTGCATCCGCAGTGGTGCCAGTGCACTCTCTGAACTCACTGCAGTGCTTCCGCACTGGTGCCAGTGCACTCTCTGCACTCACTGCACTGCATCAACAGTGGTGCCAGTGCACTCTCTGGACTCACTGCACTGCATCCCCAGTGGTGCCAGTGCACTCTCTGGACTCACTGCACTGCATCCCCAGTGGTGCCAGTGCACTCTCTGGACTCACTGCACTGCATCCCCAGTGGTGCCAGTGCACTCTCTGGACTCACTGCAGTGCATCCCTTGTGGTGCCTTTGCACTCTCAGGACTCACTGCACTGCATCCCCACTGGTGCCAGTGCACTCTCTGGACTCAGTGCACTGCATCCCCAGTGGTGCCAGTGCACTCTCTGGACTCACTGCACTGCATCCCCAGTGGTGCCAGGGCACTCTCTGGACTCACTGCACTCCATCCCCACTGGTGCCAGTCCACTCTCTGGACTCACTGCACTGCATCCCCAGTGGTGCCAGTGGACTCTCTGCACTCATGCACTGCATACCCAGTGGTGCCAGTGCACTCTTTGGACTCACTGCACTGCATGAACAGTGGTGCCAGTGCACTCTCTGGACTCACTGCACTGCATCCCCAGTGGTGCCAGTGTAGTCTCTGGACTCACTGTAGTGCATCCCCAGTGGTGCCAGTGCAATCTCAGGACTCACTGCAGTGCAGCTCCAGTTGGTGCCAGTGCAGTCTCTGGAGTCACTGCACTGCATCCCCAGTGGTGCCAGTGCACTCTCTGGACTCACTGCAGTGCATCCCCAGTGGTGCCAGTGCACTCTATGGAGTCACTGCAGTGTATCCCCAGTGGTGCCAGTGCACTCTCTGGGCTCACTGAACTGCATCCCCAGTGGTGCCAGAGCACTCTCTGGACTCAATGCAGTGCATCCCCAGTGCTGCCAGTGCACTCTCTGGACTCACTGCACTGCATCGCCAGTGGTGCCAGTGCACTCTCAGGACTCACTGCACTGCATCACCAGTGGTGCCAGTGCACTCTCTGGACTCAGTGCACTGCATCCCCAGTGGTGCCAGTGCACTCTCTGGACTCACTGCATTGCATCCCCAGTGGTGCCAGTGCACTCTCTGGACTCACTGCACTGCATCCCCAGTGGTGCCACTGCACTCTCTGGACTCACTGCACTGCATCACCATTGGTGCCAGGGCACTCTCCGGACTCACTGCAGTGCATCCGCAGTGGTGCCAGTGCACTCTTTCGAGTCACTGCACTGCATCCCCAGTGGTGCCAGTGCACTCTCTGGACTCACTGCACTGCATCCCCAGTGGTGCCAGTGCACTCTCTGGACTCACTGCAGTGCATCCCCAGTGGTGCCAGTGCACTCTCTGGACTCACTGCAGTGCATCCCCAGTGGTGCCAGTGCACTCTCTGTACTCACTGCACTGCATCACCTGTGGTGCCAGTGCACTCTCTGGACTCACTGCAGTGCATCCCCAGTGGTGCCAGTGCACTCTCTGAACTCACCGCACTGCATCCCCAGTGGTGCCAGTGCACTCTCTGCCCTCACTGCAGTGCATCCCCAGTGGTGCCAGTGCACTCTCTGCCCTCACTGCACTGCATCCCCAGTGGTGCCAGTGCACTCTCTGCACTCACTGCACTGCATCCCCAGTGGTGCCAGTGCACTCTCTGGACTCACTGCACTGCATCCCCAGTGGTGCCAGTGCACTCTCTGGACTCACTGCAGTGCATCCGCAGTGGTGCCACTGCACTCTCTGGACTCACTGCACTGCATCCCCAGTAGTGCCAGTGCACTCTGTGGACTCACTGCGCTGCATCCCCAGTGGTGCCAGTGCACTCTCTGGACTCACTGCACTGCATCCCCAGTGGTGCCAATGCACTCTCTGCACTCACTGCACTGCATCCCCAGTGGTTCCAGTGCACTATCTGGACTCATTGCAGTGCATCCCCAGTGGTGCCAGTGCACTCTCTGAGTCACTGCACTGCATTCCCAGTGGTGCCAGTGTACTCTCTGGACTCACTGCAGTGCATCCCCAGTGGTGCCAGTGCACTCTCTGGACTCACTGCACTGCAACCCCAGTGGTGCCAGTGCACTCTCTGGACTCACCGCACTGCATCCCCAGTGGTGCCAGTGCACTCTCTGGACTCACTGCACTGCATCCCCAAGGTGCCAGTGCACTCTCTGGACTCAACTGCACTGCATCCCCAGTGGTGCCCGTGCACTCTCTGGACTCACTGCACTGCATCCCCAGTGGTGCCTGTGCAGTCTCTGGACTCACTACAGTTCATCCCCAGTGGAGCCAGTGCACTCTCTGGACTCACTGCACTCCATCCCCAGTGGTGCCAGTGCGCTCTCTGGACTCACTACACTGCATCACCATTGGTGCCAGGGCACTCTCCGGACTCACTGCAGTGCATCCGCAGTGGTGCCAGTGCACTCTTTCGATTCACTGCAGTGCATCCCCAGTGGTGCCAGTGCACTCTCTGGACTCACTGCACTGCATCCCCAGTGGTGCCAGTGCACTCTCTGCACTCACTGCACTGCATCCCCAGTGTTCCCAGAGCACTCTCTGGACTCACTGCAGTGCATCCCCAGTGGTGCCAGTGCACTCTCTGGACTCACTGCAGTGCATCCCCACTGGTGCCAGTGCACTCTCTGGACTCACTGCACTGCATCCCCAGTGGTGCCACTGCACTCTCTGGACTCACTGCACTGCATCACCATTGGTGCCAGTGCACTCTCCGGACCCACTGCAGTGCATCCGCAGTGGTGCCAGTGCACTCTTTCGAGTCACTGCACTGCATCCGCATTAGTGCCAGTGCATTCTCAAGACTCATTGCAGTGCATCCCCAGTGGTGCCAATGCACTCTCTGCACTCACTGCACTGCATCCCCAGTGGTGCCAGTGCACTCTCTGGACTCACTGCACTGCATCCCCAGTGGTGCCAGTGCACTCTCTGGACTCACTGCAGTGCATCCCCAGTGGTGCCAGTGCACTCTCTGCACTCACTGCAGTGCATCCCCAGTGGTGCCAGTGCACTCTCTCCACTCACTGCACTGCATCCCCAGTGGTGCCAGTGCACTCTCTGCACTCACTGCACTGCATCCCCGGTGTCCCAGAGCACTCTCTGGACTCACCGAGGTGCATCCCCAGTGGTGCCAGTGCACTCTCTGGACTCACCGCACTGCATCACCAGTGGTGCCAGTGCACTCTCTGGACTCACTGCAGTGCAGCCCCTGAGGTGCCAGTGTACTCTCTGGATCACTGCACTGCATCACCATTGGTGCCAGGGCACGCTCCGGACTCACTGCAGTGCATCCCCAGTGGTGCCAGTGCACTCTTTCGAGTCACTGCACTGCATCCCCAGTGGTGCCAGTGCATTCTCTGGACTCACTGCAGTGCATCCCCATTGGTGCCAGTGCAGTCTCTGGAGTCACTGCAGTGCATCCCCAGTGGTGCCAGTGCACTCTCTGGACGCACTGCACTGCATCCCCAGTGCTGACAGTGCACTCACTGGACTCACTGCACTGCATCCCCAGTGGTGCCAGTGCACTCTCTGGACTCACTGCAGTGCATCTTCTTTTGCGCCAGTGCACTCTCTGGACTCACTGCACTGCATCCCCAGTGGTGCCAGTGCACTCTCTGGACTCACTGCACTGCATTCCCAGTGGTGCCAGTGCACTCTCTGGATTCACTGCACAGCATCCCCAGAGGTGCCAGTGCACTCTCTGGACTCACTGCACTGCATCCCCAGTGGTGCCAGTGCACTCTCTGGACTCACTGCACTGCATCCCCAGTGGTGCCAGTACACTCTCTGGACTCACTGCAGTGCATCCCCAGTGGTGCCAGTGTACTCTCTGGACTCACTGCACTGCATCACCAGCGGTGCCAGTGCACTCTCTGGACTCACTGCAGTGCATCCCCAGTGGTGCCAGTGCACTTTCTGGAGTCACTGCACTGCATCCCCAGTGGTGCCAGTGCACTCTCTGGAGTCACTGCGCTGCATCCCCAGTGGTGCCAGTGCCCTCTCTGGACTCACTGCACTACATCCCCTGTGGGGCCAGTGTACTCTCTGGACTCAGTGCAGTGCATCCCCAGTGGTGCCAGTGCACTCTCTGGACTCACCGGGGTGCATCCCCAGTGGTGCCAGTGCACTCTGTGGACTCACCGGGGTGCATCCCCAGTGGTGCCAGTGCACTCTCTGGACTCACTGCAGTGCATCCCCAGTGGTGCCAGTGCACTCTCTGGACTCACTGCAGTGCTTCCGCACTGGTGCCAGTGCACTCTCTGCACTCACTGCACTGCATCAACAGTGGTGCCTCTGCACTCTCTGGAGTCACTGCACTGCATCCCCAGTGGTGCCAGTGCACTCTCTGGACTCACTGTAGTGCATCCCCAGTGGTGCCAGTGCACTCTCTGGACTCACTGCACTGCATCCCCAGTGGTGCCAGTGCACTCTCTGGACTCACTGCAGTGCATCCCTTGTGGTGCCTTTGCACTCTCAGGACTCACTGCACTGCATCCCCAGTGGTGCCAGTGCACTCTCTGGACTCAGTGCACTGCATCCCCAGTGGTGCCAGTGCACTCTCTGGACTCAGTGCACTGCATCCCCAATGGTGCCACTGCACTCTCTGGACTCACTGCACTGCATCCCCAGTGGTGCCAGTGCACTCTCTGCACTCACTGCACTGCATCCCCAGTGGTGCCAGTGCACTCTCTGAGCTCACTGCAGTGCATCCCCAGTGGTGCCAGTGTAGTCTCTGGACTCACAGCAGTGCATCCCCAGTGGTGCCAGTGCAACTACTGGACTCACTGCAGTGTAGCTCAGTGGTGCCAGTGCCCTCTCTGGACTCACTGCACTGCATCCCCAGTGGTGCCAGTGCACTCTCTGGACTCACTGCAGTGCATCCCCAGTGGCGCCAGTGCACTCACTGCACTCACTGCACTGCATCCCCAGTGGTGCCAGTGCACTCTCTGGACCCACTGCAGTGCATCCCCAGTGGTGCCAGTGCACTCTCTGGACTCACTGCACTGCATCCCCAATGGTGCCACTGCACTCTCTGTAGTCACTGCACTGCGTCCCCAGTGGTGCCAGTGCACTCTCTGGACTCACTGCAGTGTATCCCCTGTGGTGCCAGTGCACTCTGTGGACTCACTGCACTGCATCCCAGTGGTGCCAGTGCACTCTCTGCACTCACTGCACTGCATCACCAGTGGTGCCAGTGTACTCTCTGGACTCACTGCAGTGCATCCCCAGTGGTGCCAGTGCACTCTCTGGAGTCACTGCACTGCATCCCCAGTGCTGCCAGTGCACTCTCTGGACTCACTGCAGTGCATCCCCAGTGGTGCCAGTGCACTCTCTGGACTCACTGCACTGCATCCCCAGTGGAGCCACTGCACTCTCTGGACTCACCGCACTGCATCACCATTGGTGCCAGGGCACTCTCCGGACTCACTGCAGTGCATCCGCAGTGGTGCCAGTGCACTCTTTCGAGTCACTGCACTGCATCCCCAGTGGTGCCAGTGCACTCTCTGGACTCACTGCACTGCATCCCCAATGGTGCCAGTGCACTCTCTGGACTCACTGCAGTGCATCCCCAGTGGTGCCAGTGCACTCTCTGGAATCACTGCAGTGCATCCCCAGTGGTGCCAGTGCACTCTCTGTACTCACTGCACTGCATCACCTGTGGTGCCAGTGCACTCTCTGGACTCACTGCAGTGCATCCCCAGTGGTGCCAGTGCACTCTCTGAACTCACCGCACTGCATCCCCAGTGGTGTCAGTGCACTCTCTGGACTCACTGTAGTGCATCCCCAGTGGTGCCAGTGCACTCTGTGGACTCATCGCATTGCATCCCCAGTGGTGCCAGTGCACTCTCTGGACTCACTGCAGTGCATCCCCAGTGGTGCCAGTGCACTCTCTGGAATCACTGCAGTGCATCCCCAGTGGTGCCAGTGCACTCTCTGTACTCACTGCACTGCATCACCTGTGGTGCCAGTGCACTCTCTGGACTCACTGCAGTGCATCCCCAGTGGTGCCAGTGCACTCTCTGAACTCACCGCACTGCATCCCCAGTAGTGTCAGTGCACTCTCTGAACTCACTGCACTGCATCCCCGGTGGTGCCAGTGCACTCTGTGGACTCATCGCATTGCATCCCCAGTGGTGCCAGTGCACTCTCTGGACTCACTGCACTGCATCCCCAGTGGTGCCAGTGCACTCTCTGCCCTCACTGCAGTGCATCCCCAGTGGTGCCAGTGCACTCTCTGCCCTCACTGCACTGCATCCCCAGTGGTGCCAGTGCACTCTCTGGACTCACTGCACTGCATCCCCAGTGGTGCCAGTGCACTCTCTGGACTCACTGCAGTGCATCCGCAGTGGTGCCACTGCACTCTCTGGACTCACTGCACTGCATCCCCAGTAGTGCCAGTGCACTCTGTGGACTCACTGCGCTGCATCCCCAGTGGTGCCAGTGCACTCTCTGCACTCACTGCACTGCATCCCCAGTGCTGCCAGTGCACTCTCCGGAATCACTGTACTACATCCCCAGTGGTGTCAGTGCACTCTCTGGACTCACTGCAGTGCATCCCCAGTGGTGCCCGTGCACTCTCTGGACTCACTGCACTGCATCCCCAGTGGTGCCAGGGCACTCTCTGGACTCACTGCACTCCATCCCCACTGGTGCCAGCCCACTCTCTGGACTCATTGCACTGCATCCCCAGTGGTGCCAGTGGACTCTCTGCACTCATGCACTGCATACCCAGTGGTGCCAGTGCACTCTTTGGACTCACTGCACTGCATGAACAGTGGTGCCAGTGCACTCTCTGGACTCACTGCACTGCATCCACAGTGGTGCCAGTGTAGTCTCTGGACTCACTGTAGTGCATCCCCAGTGGTGCCAGTGCAATCTCAGGACTCACTGCAGTGCAGCTCCAGTGGTGCCAGTGCAGTCTCTGGACTCACTGCACTGCATCCCCAGTGGTGCCAGTGCACTCTCTGGACTCACTGCAGTGCATCCCCAGTGGTGCCAGTGCACTCTATGGAGTCACTGCAGTGTATCCCCAGTGGTGCCAGTGCACTCTCTGGGCTCACTGAACTGCATCCCCAGTGGTGCCAGAGCACTCTCTGGACTCACTGCAGTGCATCCCCAGTGCTGCCAGTGCACTCTCTGGACTCACTGCACTGCATCGCCAGTGGTGCCAGGGCACTCTCAGGACTCACTGCACTGCATCACCAGTGGTGCCAGTGCACTCTCTGGACTCAGTGCACTGCATCAACAGTGGTGCCAGTGCACTCTCTGGACTCACTGCACTGCATCCCCTGTGGTGCCAGTGCACTCTGTGGACTCATCGCATTGCATCCCCAGTGGTGCCAGTGCACTCTCTGGACTCACTGCACTGCATCCCCAGTGGTGCCAGTGCACTCTCTGCCCTCACTGCAGTGCATCCCCAGTGGTGCCAGTGCACTCTCTGCCCTCACTGCACTGCATCCCCAGTGGTGCCAGTGCACTCTCTGCACTCACTGCACTGCATCCCCAGTGGTGCCAATGCACTCTCTGGACTCACTGCACTGCATCCCCAGTGGTGCCAGTGCACTCTCTGGACTAACTGCAGTGCATCCGCAGTGATGCCACTGCACTCTCTGGACTCACTGCACTGCATCCCCACTAGTGCCAGTGCACTCTGTGGACTCACTGCGCTGCATCCCCAGTGGTGCCAGTGCACTCTCTGGACTCACTGCACTGCTTCCCCAGTGGTGCCAGTGCACTCCCCGGAATCACTGCACTACATCCCCAGTGGTGTCAGTGCACTCTCTGGACTCACTGCAGTGCATCCCCAGTGGTGCCCGTGCACTCTCTGGACTCACTGCACTGCATCCCCAGTGGTGCCAGGGCACTCTCTGGACTCACTGCACTCCATCCCCACTGGTGCCAGTCCACTCTCTGGACTCACTGCACTGCATCCCCAGTGGTGCCAGTGGACTCTCTGCACTCATGCACTGCATACCCAGTGGTGCCAGTGCACTCTTTGGACTCACTGCACTGCATGAACAGTGGTGCCAGTGCACTCTCTGGACTCACTGCACTGCATCCCCAGTGGTGCCAGTGTAGTCTCTGGACTCACTGTAGTGCATCCCCAGTGGTGCCAGTGCAATCTCAGGACTCACTGCAGTGCAGCTCCAGTTGGTGCCAGTGCAGTCTCTGGAGTCACTGCACTGCATCCCCAGTGGTGCCAGTGCACTCTCTGGACTCACTGCAGTGCATCCCCAGTGGTGCCAGTGCACTCTATGGAGTCACTGCAGTGTATCCCCAGTGGTGCCAGTGCACTCTCTGGACTCACTGCACTGCATCCCCAATGGTGCCACTGCACTCTCTGTAGTCACTGCACTGCGTCCCCAGTGGTGCCAGTGCACTCTCTGGACTCACTGCAGTGTATCCCCTGTGGTGCCAGTGCACTCTGTGGACTCACTGCACTGCATCCCAGTGGTGCCAGTGCACTCTCTGCACTCACTGCACTGCATCACCAGTGGTGCCAGTGTACTCTCTGGACTCACTGCAGTGCATCCCCAGTGGTGCCAGTGCACTCTCTGGAGTCACTGCACTGCATCCCCTGTGCTGCCAGTGCACTCTCTGGACTCACTGCAGTGCATCCCCAGTGGTGCCAGTGCACTCTCTGGACTCACTGCACTGCATCCCCAGTGGTGCCACTGCACTCTCTGGACTCACTGCACTGCATCACCATTGGTGCCAGGGCACTCTCCGGACTCACTGCAGTGCATCCGCAGTGGTGCCAGTGCACTCTTTCGAGTCACTGCACTGCATCCCCAGTGGTGCCAGTGCACTCTCTGTACTCACTGCACTGCATCCCCAATGGTGCCAGTGCACTCTCTGGACTCACTGCAGTGCATCCCCAGTGGTGCCAGTGCACTCTCTGGAATCACTGCGGTGCATCCCCAGTGGTGCCAGTGCACTCTCTGTACTCACTGCACTGCATCACCTGTGGTGCCAGTGCACTCTCTGGACTCACTGCAGTGCATCCCCAGTGGTGCCAGTGCACTCTCTGAACTCACCGCACTGCATCCCCAGTGGTGTCAGTGCACTCTCTGGACTCACTGCACTGCATCCCCTGTGGTGCCTGTGCACTCTGTGGACTCATCGCATTGCATCCCCAGTGGTGCCAGTGCACTCTCTGGACTCACTGCACTGCATCCCCAGTGGTGCCAGTGCACTCTCTGCCCTCACTGCAGTGCATCCCCAGTGGTGCCAGTGCACTCTCTGCCCTCACTGCACTGCATCCCCAGTGGTGCCAGTGCACTCTCTGCACTCACTGCACTGCATCCCCAGTGGTGCCAATGCACTCTCTGGACTCACTGCACTGCATCCCCAGTGGTGCCAGTGCACTCTCTGGACTAACTGCAGTGCATCCGCAGTGATGCCACTGCACTCTCTGGACTCACTGCACTGCATCCCCACTAGTGCCAGTGCACTCTGTGGACTCACTGCGCTGCATCCCCAGTGGTGCCAGTGCACTCTCTGGACTCACTGCACTGCTTCCCCAGTGGTGCCAGTGCACTCCCCGGAATCACTGCACTACATCCCCAGTGGTGTCAGTGCACTCTCTGGACTCACTGCAGTGCATCCCCAGTGGTGCCCGTGCACTCTCTGGACTCACTGCACTGCATCCCCAGTGGTGCCAGGGCACTCTCTGGACTCACTGCACTCCATCCCCACTGGTGCCAGTCCACTCTCTGGACTCACTGCACTGCATCCCCAGTGGTGCCAGTGGACTCTCTGCACTCATGCACTGCATACCCAGTGGTGCCAGTGCACTCTTTGGACTCACTGCACTGCATGAACAGTGGTGCCAGTGCACTCTCTGGACTCACTGCACTGCATCCACAGTGGTGCCAGTGTAGTCTCTGGACTCACTGTAGTGCATCCCCAGTGGTGCCAGTGCAATCTCAGGACTCACTGCAGTGCAGCTCTAGTTGGTGCCAGTGCAGTCTCTGGAGTCACTGCACTGCATCCCCAGTGGTGCCAGTGCACTCTCTGGACTCACTGCAGTGCATCCCCAGTGGTGCCAGTGCACTCTATGGAGTCACTGCAGTGTATCCCCAGTGGTGCCAGTGCACTCTCTGGGCTCACTGAACTGCATCCCCAGTGGTGCCAGAGCACTCTCTGGACTCAATGCAGTGCATCCCCAGTGCTGCCAGTGCACTCTCTGGACTCACTGCACTGCATCGCCAGTGGTGCCAGTGCACTCTCAGGACTCACTGCACTGCATCACCAGTGGTGCCAGTGCACTCTCTGGACTCAGTGCACTGCATCCCCAGTGGTGCCAGTGCACTCTCTGGACTCACTGCATTGCATCCCCAGTGGTGCCAGTGCACTCTCTGGACTCACTGCACTGCATCCCCAGTGGTGCCACTGCACTCTCTGGACTCACTGCACTGCATCACCATTGGTGCCAGGGCACTCTCCGGACTCACTGCAGTGCATCCGCAGTGGTGCCAGTGCACTCTTTCGAGTCACTGCACTGCATCCCCAGTGGTGCCAGTGCACTCTCTGTACTCACTGCACTGCATCCCCAGTGGTGCCAGTGCACTCTCTGGACTCACTGCAGTGCATCCCCAGTGGTGCCAGTGCACTCTCTGGACTCACTGCAGTGCATCCCCAGTGGTGCCAGTGCACTCTCTGTACTCACTGCACTGCATCACCTGTGGTGCCAGTGCACTCTCTGGACTCACTGCAGTGCATCCCCAGTGGTGCCAGTGCACTCTCTGAACTCACCGCACTGCATCCCCAGTGGTGCCAGTGCACTCTCTGCCCTCACTGCAGTGCATCCCCAGTGGTGCCAGTGCACTCTCTGCCCTCACTGCACTGCATCCCCAGTGGTGCCAGTGCACTCTCTGCACTCACTGCACTGCATCCCCAGTGGTGCCAGTGCACTCTCTGGACTCACTGCACTGCATCCCCAGTGGTGCCAGTGCACTCTCTGGACTCACTGCAGTGCATCCGCAGTGGTGCCACTGCACTCTCTGGACTCACTGCACTGCATCCCCAGTAGTGCCAGTGCACTCTGTGGACTCACTGCGCTGCATCCCCAGTGGTGCCAGTGCACTCTCTGGACTCACTGCACTGCATCCCCAGTGGTGCCAATGCACTCTCTGCACTCACTGCACTGCATCCCCAGTGGTTCCAGTGCACTATCTGGACTCATTGCAGTGCATCCCCAGTGGTGCCAGTGCACTCTCTGAGTCACTGCACTGCATTCCCAGTGGTGCCAGTGTACTCTCTGGACTCACTGCAGTGCATCCCCAGTGGTGCCAGTGCACTCTCTGGACTCACTGCACTGCAACCCCAGTGGTGCCAGTGCACTCTCTGGACTCACCGCACTGCATCCCCAGTGGTGCCAGTGCACTCTCTGGACTCACTGCACTGCATCCCCAAGGTGCCAGTGCACTCTCTGGACTCAACTGCACTGCATCCCCAGTGGTGCCCGTGCACTCTCTGGACTCACTGCACTGCATCCCCAGTGGTGCCTGTGCAGTCTCTGGACTCACTACAGTTCATCCCCAGTGGAGCCAGTGCACTCTCTGGACTCACTGCACTCCATCCCCAGTGGTACCAGTGCGCTCTCTGGACTCACTACACTGCATCACCATTGGTGCCAGGGCACTCTCCGGACTCACTGCAGTGCATCCGCAGTGGTGCCAGTGCACTCTTTCGATTCACTGCAGTGCATCCCCAGGGGTGCCAGTGCACTCTCTGGACTCACTGCACTGCATCCCCAGTGGTGCCAGTGCACTCTCTGCACTCACTGCACTGCATCCCCAGTGTTCCCAGAGCACTCTCTGGACTCACTGCAGTGCATCCCCAGTGCTGCCAGTGCACTCTCTGGACTCACTGCAGTGCATCCCCACTGGTGCCAGTGCACTCTCTGGACTCACTGCACTGCATCCCCAGTGGTGCCACTGCACTCTCTGGACTCACTGCACTGCATCACCATTGGTGCCAGTGCACTCTCCGGACCCACTGCAGTGCATCCGCAGTGGTGCCAGTGCACTCTTTCGAGTCACTGCACTGCATCCGCATTAGTGCCAGTGCATTCTCAAGACTCATTGCAGTGCATCCCCAGTGGTGCCAATGCACTCTCTGCACTCACTGCACTGCATCCCCAGTGGTGCCAGTGCACTCTCTGGACTCACTGCACTGCATCCCCAGTGGTGCCAGTGCACTCTCTGGACTCACTGCAGTGCATCCCCAGTGGTGCCAGTGCACTCTCTGCACTCACTGCAGTGCATCCCCAGTGGTGCCAGTGCACTCTCTCCACTCACTGCACTGCATCCCCAGTGGTGCCAGTGCACTCTCTGCACTCACTGCACTGCATCCCCGGTGTCCCAGAGCACTCTCTGGACTCACCGAGGTGCATCCCCAGTGGTGCCAGTGCACTCTCTGGACTCACCGCACTGCATCACCAGTGGTGCCAGTGCACTCTCTGGACTCACTGCAGTGCAGCCCCTGAGGTGCCAGTGTACTCTCTGGATCACTGCACTGCATCACCATTGGTGCCAGGGCACGCTCCGGACTCACTGCAGTGCATCCCCAGTGGTGCCAGTGCACTCTTTCGAGTCACTGCACTGCATCCCCAGTGGTGCCAGTGCATTCTCTGGACTCACTGCAGTGCATCCCCATTGGTGCCAGTGCAGTCTCTGGAGTCACTGCAGTGCATCCCCAGTGGTGCCAGTGCACTCTCTGGACGCACTGCACTGCATCCCCAGTGCTGACAGTGCACTCACTGGACTCACTGCACTGCATCCCCAGTGGTGCCAGTGCACTCTCTGGACTCACTGCAGTGCATCTTCTTTTGCGCCAGTGCACTCTCTGGACTCACTGCACTGCATCCCCAGTGGTGCCAGTGCACTCTCTGGACTCACTGCACTGCATTCCCAGTGGTGCCAGTGCACTCTCTGGATTCACTGCACAGCATCCCCAGAGGTGCCAGTGCACTCTCTGGACTCACTGCACTGCATCCCCAGTGGTGCCAGTGCACTCTCTGGACTCACTGCACTGCATCCCCAGTGGTGCCAGTACACTCTCTGGACTCACTGCAGTGCATCCCCAGTGGTGCCAGTGTACTCTCTGGACTCACTGCACTGCATCACCAGCGGTGCCAGTGCACTCTCTGGACTCACTGCAGTGCATCCCCAGTGGTGCCAGTGCACTTTCTGGAGTCACTGCACTGCATCCCCAGTGGTGCCAGTGCACTCTCTGGAGTCACTGCGCTGCATCCCCAGTGGTGCCAGTGCCCTCTCTGGACTCACTGCACTACATCCCCTGTGGGGCCAGTGTACTCTCTGGACTCAGTGCAGTGCATCCCCAGTGGTGCCAGTGCACTCTCTGGACTCACCGGGGTGCATCCCCAGTGGTGCCAGTGCACTCTGTGGACTCACCGGGGTGCATCCCCAGTGGTGCCAGTGCACTCTCTGGACTCACTGCAGTGCATCCCCAGTGGTGCCAGTGCACTCTCTGGACTCACTGCAGTGCTTCCGCACTGGTGCCAGTGCACTCTCTGCACTCACTGCACTGCATCAACAGTGGTGCCTCTGCACTCTCTGGAGTCACTGCACTGCATCCCCAGTGGTGCCAGTGCACTCTCTGGACTCACTGTAGTGCATCCCCAGTGGTGCCAGTGCACTCTCTGGACTCACTGCACTGCATCCCCAGTGGTGCCAGTGCACTCTCTGGACTCACTGCAGTGCATCCCTTGTGGTGCCTTTGCACTCTCAGGACTCACTGCACTGCATCCCCAGTGGTGCCAGTGCACTCTCTGGACTCAGTGCACTGCATCCCCAGTGGTGCCAGTGCACTCTCTGGACTCAGTGCACTGCATCCCCAATGGTGCCACTGCACTCTCTGGACTCACTGCACTGCATCCCCAGTGGTGCCAGTGCACTCTCTGCACTCACTGCACTGCATCCCCAGTGGTGCCAGTGCACTCTCTGAGCTCACTGCAGTGCATCCCCAGTGGTGCCAGTGTAGTCTCTGGACTCACAGCAGTGCATCCCCAGTGGTGCCAGTGCAACTACTGGACTCACTGCAGTGTAGATCAGTGGTGCCAGTGCCCTCTCTGGACTCACTGCAGTGCATCCCCAGTGGCGCCAGTGCACTCACTGCACTCACTGCACTGCATCCCCAGTGGTGCCAGTGCACTCTCTGGACCCACTGCAGTGCATCCCCAGTGGTGCCAGTGCACTCTCTGGACTCACTGCACTGCATCCCCAATGGTGCCACTGCACTCTCTGTAGTCACTGCACTGCGTCCCCAGTGGTGCCAGTGCACTCTCTGGACTCACTGCAGTGTATCCCCTGTGGTGCCAGTGCACTCTGTGGACTCACTGCACTGCATCCCAGTGGTGCCAGTGCACTCTCTGCACTCACTGCACTGCATCACCAGTGGTGCCAGTGTACTCTCTGGACTCACTGCAGTGCATCCCCAGTGGTGCCAGTGCACTCTCTGGAGTCACTGCACTGCATCCCCAGTGCTGCCAGTGCACTCTCTGGACTCACTGCAGTGCATCCCCAGTGGTGCCAGTGCACTCTCTGGACTCACTGCACTGCATCCCCAGTGGAGCCACTGCACTCTCTGGACTCACCGCACTGCATCACCATTGGTGCCAGGGCACTCTCCGGACTCACTGCAGTGCATCCGCAGTGGTGCCAGTGCACTCTTTCGAGTCACTGCACTGCATCCCCAGTGGTGCCAGTGCACTCTCTGGACTCACTGCACTGCATCCCCAATGGTGCCAGTGCACTCTCTGGACTCACTGCAGTGCATCCCCAGTGGTGCCAGTGCACTCTCTGGAATCACTGCAGTGCATCCCCAGTGGTGCCAGTGCACTCTCTGTACTCACTGCACTGCATCACCTGTGGTGCCAGTGCACTCTCTGGACTCACTGCAGTGCATCCCCAGTGGTGCCAGTGCACTCTCTGAACTCACCGCACTGCATCCCCAGTGGTGTCAGTGCACTCTCTGGACTCACTGTAGTGCATCCCCAGTGGTGCCAGTGCACTCTGTGGACTCATCGCATTGCATCCCCAGTGGTGCCAGTGCACTCTCTGGACTCACTGCAGTGCATCCCCAGTGGTGCCAGTGCACTCTCTGGACTCACTGCAGTGCATCCCCAGTGGTGCCAGTGCACTCTCTGTACTCACTGCACTGCATCACCTGTGGTGCCAGTGCACTCTCTGGACTCACTGCACTGCATCCCCAGTGGTGCCAGTGTAGTCTCTGGACTCACTGTAGTGCATCCCCAGTGATGCCAGTGTAATCTCAGGACTCACTGCAGTGCAGCTCCAGTTGGTGCCAGTGCAGTCTCTGGACTCACTGCAGTGCATCCCCACTGGTGCCAGTGCACTCTCTGGACTCACTGCAGTGCATCCCCAGTGGTGCCAGTGCACTCTCTGGAGTCACTGCAGTGTACCCCCAGTGGTGCCAGTGCACTCTCTGGACTCACTGAACTGCATCCCCAGTGCTGCCAGTGCACTCTCTGGACTCACTGCACTGCATCGCCAGTGGTGCCAGTGCACTCTCTGGACTCACTGCACTGCATCCCCAGTGGTGCCAGTGCACTCTCTGCACTCAGTGCACTGCATCCGCAGCGGTGTCAGTGCACTCTCTGGACTCACTGCACTGCATCCCCAGTGGTGCCAGTGCACTCTCTGGAGTCACAGCACTGCATCAACAGTGGTGCCTCTGCACTCTCTGGAGTCACTGCACTGCATCCCCAGTGGTGCCAGTGCACTCTCTGGACTCAGTGTAGTGCATCCCCAGTGGTGCCAGTGCACTCTCTGGACTCACTGCACTGCATCCCCAGTAGTGCCAGTGCACTCTCTGGACTCACTGCACTGCATCCCCAGTGGTGCCAGTGCACTCTCTGGAATCACTGCAGTGCATCCCCAGTGGTGCCAGTGCACTCTCTGGAGTCACTGCACTGCATCCCCAGTGGTGCCAGTGCACTCTCTGGACTCACTGCATTGCATCCCCAGTGGTGCCAGTGCACTCTCTGGACTCACTGCACTGCATCCCCAGTGGTGCCACTGCACTCTCTGGACTCACTGCACTGCATCACCAGTGGTGCCAGGGCACTCTCCGGACTCACTGCAGTGCATCCGCAGTGGTGCCAGTGCACTCCTTCGAGTCACTGCAGTGCATCCCCAGTGGTGCCAGTGCACTCTCTAGACTCACTGCAGTGCACCCCCAGTGCTGCCAGTGCACTCTCTGGACTCACTGCAGTGCATCCCCAGTGGTGCCAGTGCACTCTCTGGACTCACTGCACTGCATCCCCAGTGGTGCCAGTGCACTCTCCGGAATCACTGCACTACATCCCCAGTGGTGTCAGTGCACTCTCTGGACTCACTGCAGTGCATCCCCAGTGGTGCCCGTGCACTCTCTGGACTCACTGCAGTGCATCCCCAGTGGTGCCAGTGCACTCTCTGGACTCACTGCATTGCATCCCCAGTGGTGCCAGTTCACTCTCTGCACTCACTGCAGTGCATCCGCAGTGGTGCCAGTGCACTCTCTGGACTCACTGCACTGCATCCCCAGGGGTGCCTGTGCAGTCTCTGGACTCACTACAGTTCATCCCCAGTGGAGCCAGTGCACTCTCTGGACTCACTGCACTGCATCCCCAGTGGTGCCAGTGCACTCTCAGGACTCACTGCACTCCATCCCCACTGGTGCCAGTCCACTCTCTGGACTCACTGCACTGCATCCCCAGTGGTGCCAGTGGACTCTCCGCACTCATGCACTGCATACCCAGTGGTGCCAGTGCACTCTCTGGACTCACTGCACTGCATGTACAGTGGTGCCAGTGCACTCTCTGGACTCACTGCACTGCATCCCCAGTGGTGCCAGTGTAGTCTCTGGACTCACTGTAGTGCATCCCCAGTGGTGCCAGTGCAATCTCAGGACTCACTGCAGTGCAGCTCCAGTTGGTGCCAGTGCAGTCTCTGGACTCACTGCACTGCATCCCCAGTGGTGCCAGTGCACTCTCTGGACTCACTGCAGTGCATCCCCAGTGGTGCCTGTGCACTCTCTGGAGTCACTGCAGTGTATCCCCAGTGGTGCCAGTGCACTCTCTGGACTCACTGAACTGCATCCCCAGTGGTGCCAGAGCACTCTCTGGACTCACTGCAGTGCATTCCCAGTGCTGCCAGTGCACTCTCTGGACTCACTGCACTGCATCGCCAGTGGTGCCAGTGCACTCTCTGGACTCACTGCAGTGCATCAACAGTGGTGCCAGTGCACTCTCTGCACTCACTGCACTGCATCCCCAGTGGTGCCAGTGTAGTCTCTGGACTCACAGCAGTGCATCCCCAGTGGTGCCAGTGCAACTACTGGACTCACTGCAGTGTAGCTCAGTGGTGCCAGTGCCCTCTCTGGACTCACTGCACTGCATCCCCAGTGGTGCCAGTGCACTCTCTGGACTCACTGCAGTGCATCCCCAGTGGCGCCAGTGCACTCTCTGGACTCACTGCAGTGCATCCCCAGTGGTGCCAGTGCACTCTCTGGACCCACTGCAGTGCATCCCCACTGGTGCCAGTGCACTCTCTGGACTCACTGCACTGCATCACCAGTGGTGCCACTGCACTCTCTGTAGTCACTGCACTGCGTCCCCAGTGGTGCCAGTGCACTCTCTGGACTCACTGCAGTGTATCCCCTGTGGTGCCAGTGCACTCTGTGGACTCACTGCACTGCATCCCAGTGGTGCCAGTGCACTCTCTGCACTCACTGCACTGCATCACCAGTGGTGCCAGTGTACTCTCTGGACTCACTGCAGTGCATCCCCAGTGGTGCCAGTGCACTCTCTGGAGTCACTGCACTGCATCCCCAGTGCTGCCAGTGCACTCTCTGGACTCACTGCAGTGCATCCCCAGTGGTGCCAGTGCACTCTCTGGACTCACTGCACTGCATCCCCAGTGGTGCCACTGCACTCTCTGGACTCACTGCACTGCATCACCATTGGTGCCAGGGCACTCTCCGGACTCACTGCAGTGCATCCGCAGTGGTGCCAGTGCACTCTTTCGAGTCACTGCACTGCATCCCCAGTGGTGCCAGTGCACTCTCTGTACTCACTGCACTGCATCCCCAATGGTGCCAGTGCACTCTCTGGACTCACTGCAGTGCATCCCCAGTGGTGCCAGTGCACTCTCTGGAATCACTGCAGTGCATCCCCAGTGGTGCCAGTGCACTCTCTGTACTCACTGCACTGCATCACCTGTGGTGCCAGTGCACTCTCTGGACTCACTGCAGTGCATCCCCAGTGGTGCCAGTGCACTCTCTGAACTCACCGCACTGCATCCCCAGTGGTGTCAGTGCACTCTCTGGACTCACTGCACTGCATCCCCTGTGGTGCCAGTGCACTCTGTGGACTCATCGCATTGCATCACCAGTGGTGCCAGTGCACTCTCTGGACTCACTGCACTGCATCCCCAGTGGTGCCAGTGCACTCTCTGCCCTCACTGCAGTGCATCCCCAGTGGTGCCAGTGCACTCTCTGCCCTCACTGCACTGCATCCCCAGTGGTGCCAGTGCACTCTCTGCACTCACTGCACTGCATCCCCAGTGGTGCCAGTGCACTCTCTGGACTCACTGCACTGCATCCCCAGTGGTGCCAGTGCACTCTCTGGACTCACTGCAGTGCATCCGCAGTGATGCCACTGCACTCTCTGGACTCACTGCACTGCATCCCCACTACTGCCAGTGCACTCTGTGGACTCACTGCGCTGCATCCCCAGTGGTGCCAGTGCACTCTCTGCACTCACTGCACTGCTTCCCCAGTGGTGCCAGTGCACTCCCCGGAATCACTGCACTACATCCCCAGTGGTGTCAGTGCACTCTCTGGACTCACTGCAGTGCATCCCCAGTGGTGCCCGTGCACTCTCTGGACTCACTGCACTGCATCCCCAGTGGTGCCAGGGCACTCTCTGGACTCACTGCACTCCATCCCCACTGGTGCCAGTCCACTCTCTGGACTCACTGCACTGCATCCCCAGTGGTGCCAGTGGACTCTCTGCACTCATGCACTGCATACCCAGTGGTGCCAGTGCACTCTTTGGACTCACTGCACTGCATGAACAGTGGTGCCAGTGCACTCTCTGGACTCACTGCACTGCATCCCCAGTGGTGCCAGTGTAGTCTCTGGACTCACTGTAGTGCATCCCCAGTGGTGCCAGTGCAATCTCAGGACTCACTGCAGTGCAGCTCCAGTTGGTGCCAGTGCAGTCTCTGGAGTCACTGCACTGCATCCCCAGTGGTGCCAGTGCACTCTCTGGACTCACTGCAGTGCATCCCCAGTGGTGCCAGTGCACTCTATGGAGTCACTGCAGTGTATCCCCAGTGGTGCCAGTGCACTCTCTGGGCTCACTGAACTGCATCACCAGTGGTGCCAGAGCACTCTCTGGACTCAATGCAGTGCATCCCCAGTGCTGCCAGTGCACTCTCTGGACTCACTGCACTGCATCGCCAGTGGTGCCAGTGCACTCTCAGGACTCACTGCACTGCATCACCAGTGGTGCCAGTGCACTCTCTGGACTCAGTGCACTGCATCCCCAGTGGTGCCAGTGCACTCTCTGGACTCACTGCATTGCATCCCCAGTGGTGCCAGTGCACTCTCTGGACTCACTGCACTGCATCCCCAGTGGTGCCACTGCACTCTCTGGACTCACTGCACTGCATCACCATTGGTGCCAGGGCACTCTCCGGACTCACTGCAGTGCATCCGCAGTGGTGCCAGTGCACTCTTTCGAGTCACTGCACTGCATCCCCAGTGGTGCCAGTGCACTCTCTGTACTCACTGCACTGCATCCCCAGTGGTGCCAGTGCACTCTCTGGACTCACTGCAGTGCATCCCCAGTGGTGCCAGTGCACTCTCTGTACTCACTGCACTGCATCACCTGTGGTGCCAGTGCACTCTCTGGACTCACTGCAGTGCATCCCCAGTGGTGCCAGTGCACTCTCTGAACTCACCGCACTGCATCCCCAGTGGTGCCAGTCCACTCTCTGCCCTCACTGCAGTGCATCCCCAGTGGTGCCAGTGCACTCTCTGCCCTCACTGCACTGCATCCCCAGTGGTGCCAGTGCACTCTCTGGACTCACTGCAGTGCATCCGCAGTGGTGCCACTGCACTCTCTGGACTCACTGCACTGCATCCCCAGTAGTGCCAGTGCACTCTGTGGACTCACTGCGCTGCATCCCCAGTGGTGCCAGTGCACTCTCTGGACTCACTGCACTGCATCCCCAGTGGTGCCAATGCACTCTCTGCACTCACTGCACTGCATCCCCAGTGGTTCCAGTGCACTATCTGGACTCATTGCAGTGCATCCCCAGTGGTGCCAGTGCACTCTCTGAGTCACTGCACTGCATTCCCAGTGGTGCCAGTGCACTCTCTGGACTCACTGCAGTGCATCCCCAGTGGTGCCAGTGCACTGTCTGGACTCACTGCACTGCAACCCCAGTGGTGCCAGTGCACTCTCTGGACTCACCGCACTGCATCCCCAGTGGTGCCAGTGCACTCTCTGGACTCACTGCACTGCATCCCCAAGGTGCCAGTGCACTCTCTGGACTCAACTGCACTGCATCCCCAGTGGTGCCCGTGCACTCTCTGGACTCACTGGAGTGCATCCCCAGTGGTGCCAGTGCACTCTCTGGAATCACTGCATTGCATCCCCAGTGGTGCCAGTGCACTCTCTGCACTCACTGCAGTGCATCCCCAGTGGTGCCAGTGCACTCTCTGGACTCACTGCACTGCATCCCCAGTGGTGCCTGTGCAGTCTCTGGACTCACTACAGTTCATCCCCAGTGGAGCCAGTGCACTCTCTGGACTCACTGCACTCCATCCCCACTGGTGCCAGTGCACTCTCTGGACTCACTGCACTCCATCCCCACTGGTGCCAGTCCACTCTCTGGACTCACTGCACTGCATCCCCAGTGGTGCCAGTGCACTCTCTGCACTCATGCACTGCATACCCAGTGGTGCCAGTGCACTCTTTGGACTCACTGTACTGCATCCCAGGTGGTGCCAGTGCACTCTCTGGACTCACTGCACTGCATCCCCAGTGGTGCCAGTGTAATCTCAGGACTCACTGCAGTGCAGCTCCAGTTGGTGCCAGTGCAGTCTCTGGACTCACTGCAGTGCATCCCCACTGGTGCCAGTGTACTCTCTGGACTCACTGCAGTGCATCCCCAGTGGTGCCAGTGCACTCTCTGTACTCACTGCACTGCATCACCTGTGGTGCCAGTGCACTCTCTGGACTCACTGCAGTGCATCCCCAGTTGTGCCAGTGCACTCTCTGAACTCACCGCACTGCATCCCCAGTGGTGCCAGTGCACTCTCTGCCCTCACTGCAGTGCATCCCCAGTGGTGCCAGTGCACTCTCTGCCCTCACTGCACTGCATCCCCAGTGGTGCCAGTGCACTCTCTGGACTCACTGCAGTGCACCCCCACTGGTGCCAGTGCACTCTCCGGAATCACTGCAGTGCATCCCCAGTGGTGCCAGTGCACTCTCTGGACTGACTGCGCTGCATCCACAGTGGTGCCAGTGCACTCTCTGGACTCACTGCATTGCATCCCCAGTGGTGCCAGTGCACTCTCTGGACTCACTGCACTGCATCCCCAGTGGTGCCAGTGCACTCTCTGGACTCACTGCAGTGCATCCGCAGTGGTGCCACTGCACTCTCTGGAGTCACTGCACTGCATCCCCAGTAGTGCCAGTGCACTCTGTGGACTCACTGCGCTGCATCCCCAGTGGTGCCAGTGCACTCTCTGGACTCACTGCAGTGCACCCCCACTGGTGCCAGTGCACTCTCCGGAATCACTGCAGTGCATCCCCAGTGGTGCCAGTGCACTCTCTGGACTGACTGCGCTGCATCCACAGTGGTGCCAGTGCACTCTCTGGACTGACTGCGCTGCATCCACAGTGGTGCCAGTGCACTCTCTGGACTCACTGCACTGCATCCCCAGTGGTGCCAGGGCACTCTCTGGACTCACTGCAGTGCATCCCCAGTGGTGCTAGTGCACTCTCTGCCCTCACTGCAGTGCATCCCCAGTGGTGCCAGTGCACTCTCTGCACTCACTGCAGTGCATCCCCAGTGGTGCCAGTGCAATCTCTGGGCTCACCGGGGTGCATCCCCAGTGGTGCCAGTGCACTCTCTGGATTCACTGCACTGCATCCCCAGTGGTGCCAGTGCACTCTCTGGACTCACTGCACTGCATCCCCAGTGGTGCCAGGGCACTCTCTGCACTCACTGCACTGCATCCCCAGTGGTGCCAGTGCACTCTCTGGACTCACTGCACTGCAACCCCAGTGGTGCCAGTGCACTCTCTGCACTCACTGCAGTGCACCCCCACTGGTGCCAGTGCACTCTCTGGACTCACTGCTCTGCATCCCCAGTGGTGCCAGTGCACTCTCTGGACTCACTGCACTGCATCCCCAAGGTGCCAGTGCACTCTCTGGACTCAACTGCACTGCATCCCCAGTGCTGCCAGTCGACTCTCTGGACTCACTGCAGTGCATCCCCAGTAGTGCCAGTGCACTCTCTGGACTCACTGCAGTGCAACCCCAGTGGTGCCAGTGCACTCTCTGGACTCACTGCACTGCATCCCCAGTGGTGCCAGTGCACTCTCTGGACTCACTGCACTTCATCCCCAGTGGTGCCAGTGCACTCTCTGGACTCACTGCATTGCATCCCCAGTGGTGCCAGTGCACTCTCTGGACTCTCTGCACTGCATCCCCAGTGGTGTCACTGCACTCTCTGGACTCACTGCACTGCATCACCGTTGGTGCCAGGGTACTCTCCGGACTCACTGCAGTGCATCCCCAGTGGTGCCAGTGCACTCTTTCGAGTCACTGCACTGCATCCCCAGTGGTGCCAGTGCATTCTCTGGACTCACTGCAGTGCATCCCCATTGGTGCCAGTGCAGTCTCTGGAGTCACTGCAGTGCATCCCCAGTGGTGCCAGTGCACTCTCTGGACGCACTGCACTGCATCCCCAGTGCTGACAGTGCACTCACTGGACTCACTGCACTGCATCCCCATTGGTGCCAGTGCACTCTCTGGACTCACTGCAGTGCATATTCTTTTGCGCCAGTGCACTCTCTGGACTCACTGCACTGCATCCCCAGTGGTGCCAGTGCACTCTCTGGACTCACTGCACTGCATCCCCAGTGGTGCCAGTGCACTCTCTGGACTCACTGCACAGCATCCCCAGAGGTGCCAGTGCACTCTCTGGACTCACTGCACTGCATCCCCAGTGGTGCCAGTGCACTCTCTGGACTCACTGCACTGCATCCCCTGTGGTGCCAGTACACTCTCTGGACTCACTGCAGTGCATCCCAGTGGTGCCAATGTACTCTCTGGACTCACTGCACTGCATCACCAGCGGTGCCAGTGCACTCTCTGGACTCACTGCAGTGCATCCCCAGTGGTGCCAGTGCACTTTCTGGAGTCACTGCACTGCATCCCCAGTGGTGCCAGTGCACTCTCTGGAGTCACTGCGCTGCATCCCCAGTGGTGCCAGTGCCCTCTGTGGACTCACTGCACTACATCCCCTGTGGGGCCAGTGTACTCTCTGGACTCAGTGCAGTGCATCCCCAGTGGTGCCAGTGCACTCTGTGGACTCACCGGGGTGCATCCCCAGTGGTGCCAGTGCACTCTCTGGACTCACTGCAGTGCATCCCCAGTGGTGCCAGTGCACTCTGTGGACTCACTGCAGTGCATCCCCAGTGTTGCCAGTGCACTCTCTGGACTCACTGCAGTGCATCCCCAGTGGTGCCAGTGCACTCTCTGGACTCACTGCACTGCATCCCATTGGTGCTAGTGCACTCTCTGGACTCACTGCACTGCATCCCCAGTGGTGCCAGTGCACTCTCTGGACTCACTGCACTGCATCCCCAGTGGTGCCAGTGCACTCTCTGGACTCACTGCAGTGCATCCCCAGTGGTGCCAGTGCACTCTCTGGACTCACTGCAGTGCTTCCGCACTGGTGCCAGTGCACTCTCTGCACTCACTGCACTGCATCAACAGTGGTGCCTCTGCACTCTCTGGAGTCACTGCACTGCATCCCCAGTGGTGCCAGTGCACTCTCTGGACTCACTGTAGTGCATCCCCAGTGGTGCCAGTGCACTCTCTGGACTCACTGCAGTGCATCCCCAGTGGTGCCAGTGCACTCTCTGGACTCACTGCAGTGCATCCCTTGTGGTGCCTTTGCACTCTCAGGACTCACTGCACTGCATCCCCAGTGGTGCCAGTGCACTCTCTGGACTCAGTGCACTGCATCCCCAGTGGTGCCAGTGCACTCTCTGGACTCAGTGCACTGCATCCCCAATGGTGCCACTGCACTCTCTGGACTCACTGCACTGCATCCCCAGTGGTGCCAGTGCACTCTCTGCACTCACTGCACTGCATCCCCAGTGGTGCCAGTGCACTCTCTGAGCTCACTGCAGTGCATCCCCAGTGGTGCCAGTGCACTCTCTGGACTCACTGCACTGCATCCCCAGTGGTGCCAATGCACTCTCTGGACTCACTGCAGTGCATCAACAGTGGTGCCAGTGCACTCTCTGCACTCACTGCACTGCATCCCCAGTGGTGCCAGTGTAGTCTCTGGACTCACAGCAGTGCATCCCCAGTGGTGCCAGTGCAACTACTGGACTCACTGCAGTGTAGCTCAGTGGTGCCAGTGCCCTCTCTGGACTCACTGCACTGCATCCCCAGTGGTGCCAGTGCACTCTCTGGACTCACTGCAGTGCATCCCCAGTGGCGCCAGTGCACTCTCTGGACTCACTGCAGTGCATCCCCAGTGGTGCCAGTGCACTCTCTGGACTCACTGCAGTGCATCCCCACTGGTGCCAGTGCACTCTCTGGACTCACTGCACTGCATCACCAGTGGTGCCACTGCACTCTCTGTAGTCACTGCACTGCGTCCCCAGTGGTGCCAGTGCACTCTCTGGACTCACTGCAGTGTATCCCCTGTGGTGCCAGTGCACTCTGTGGACTCACTGCACTGCATCCCAGTGGTCCCAGTGCACTCTCTGCACTCACTGCACTGCATCACCAGTGGTGCCAGTGTACTCTCTGGACTCACTGCAGTGCATCCCCAGTGGTGCCAGTGCACTCTCTGGACTCACTGCACTGCATCCCCAGTGCTGCCAGTGCACTCTCTGGACTCACTGCAGTGCATCCCCAGTGGTGCCAGTGCACTCTCTGGACTCACTGCACTGCATCCCCAGTGGTGCCACTGCACTCTCTGGACTCACTGCACTGCATCACCATTGGTGCCAGGGCACTCTCCGGACTCACTGCAGTGCATCCGCAGTGGTGCCAGTGCACTCTTTCGAGTCACTGCACTGCATCCCCAGTGGTGCCA
This sequence comes from Anser anser, assembly GCF_964211835.1. Taxonomy (NCBI): domain Eukaryota; kingdom Metazoa; phylum Chordata; class Aves; order Anseriformes; family Anatidae; genus Anser; species Anser anser. The sequence goes on along the minus strand of NW_028153459.1, from coordinate 125,181 downwards.
GTGCACTCTCTGTACTCACTGCACTGCATCCCCAATGGTGCCAGTGCACTCTCTGGACTCACTGCAGTGCATCCCCAGTGGTGCCAGTGCACTCTCTGGAATCACTGCAGTGCATCCCCAGTGGTGCCAGTGCACTCTCTGTACTCACTGCACTGCATCACCTGTGGTGCCAGTGCACTCTCTGGACTCACTGCAGTGCATCCCCAGTGGTGCCAGTGCACTCTCTGAACTCACCGCACTGCATCCCCAGTGGTGTCAGTGCACTCTCTGCCCTCACTGCACTGCATCCCCTGTGGTGCCAGTGCACTCTGTGGACTCATCGCATTGCATCACCAGTGGTGCCAGTGCACTCTCTGGACTCACTGCACTGCATCCCCAGTGGTGCCAGTGCACTCTCTGCCCTCACTGCAGTGCATCCCCAGTGGTGCCAGTGCACTCTCTGCCCTCACTGCACTGCATCCCCAGTGGTGCCAGTGCACTCTCTGCACTCACTGCACTGCATCCCCAGTGGTGCCAGTGCACTCTCTGGACTCACTGCACTGCATCCCCAGTGGTGCCAGTGCACTCTCTGGACTCACTGCACTGCATCCCCACTACTGCCAGTGCACTCTGTGGACTCACTGCGCTGCATCCCCAGTGGTGCCAGTGCACTCTCTGGACTCACTGCACTGCTTCCCCAGTGGTGCCAGTGCACTCCCCGGAATCACTGCACTACATCCCCAGTGGTGTCAGTGCACTCTCTGGACTCACTGCACTGCATCCCCAGTGGTGCCCGTGCACTCTCTGGACTCACTGCACTGCATCCCCAGTGGTGCCAGGGCACTCTCTGGACTCACTGCACTCCATCCCCACTGGTGCCAGTCCACTCTCTGGACTCACTGCACTGCATCCCCAGTGGTGCCAGTGGACTCTCTGCACTCATGCACTGCATACCCAGTGGTGCCAGTGCACTCTTTGGACTCACTGCACTGCATGAACAGTGGTGCCAGTGCACTCTCTGGACTCACTGCACTGCATCCCCAGTGGTGCCAGTGTAGTCTCTGGACTCACTGTAGTGCATCCCCAGTGGTGCCAGTGCAATCTCAGGACTCACTGCAGTGCAGCTCCAGTTGGTGCCAGTGCAGTCTCTGGAGTCACTGCACTGCATCCCCAGTGGTGCCAGTGCACTCTCTGGACTCACTGCAGTGCATCCCCAGTGGTGCCAGTGCACTCTATGGAGTCACTGCAGTGTATCCCCAGTGGTGCCAGTGCACTCTCTGGGCTCACTGAACTGCATCACCAGTGGTGCCAGAGCACTCTCTGGACTCAATGCAGTGCATCCCCAGTGCTGCCAGTGCACTCTCTGGACTCACTGCACTGCATCGCCAGTGGTGCCAGTGCACTCTCAGGACTCACTGCACTGCATCACCAGTGGTGCCAGTGCACTCTCTGGACTCAGTGCACTGCATCCCCAGTGGTGCCAGTGCACTCTCTGGACTCACTGCATTGCATCCCCAGTGGTGCCAGTGCACTCTCTGGACTCACTGCACTGCATCCCCAGTGGTGCCACTGCACTCTCTGGACTCACTGCACTGCATCACCATTGGTGCCAGGGCACTCTCCGGACTCACTGCGGTGCATCCGCAGTGGTGCCAGTGCACTCTTTCGAGTCACTGCACTGCATCCCCAGTGGTGCCAGTGCACTCTCTGTACTCACTGCACTGCATCCCCAGTGGTGCCAGTGCACTCTCTGGACTCACTGCAGTGCATTCCCAGTGGTGCCAGTGCACTCTCTGGACTCACTGCAGTGCATCCCCAGTGGTGCCAGTGCACTCTCTGTACTCACTGCACTGCATCACCTGTGGTGCCAGTGCACTCTCTGGACTCACTGCAGTGCATCCCCAGTGGTGCCAGTGCACTCTCTGAACTCACCGCACTGCATCCCCAGTGGTGCCAGTGCACTCTCTGCCCTCACTGCAGTGCATCCCCAGTGGTGCCAGTGCACTCTCTGCCCTCACTGCACTGCATCCCCAGTGGTGTCAGTGCACTCTCTGGACTCACTGCAGTGCATCCGCAGTGGTGCCACTGCACTCTCTGGACTCACTGCAGTGCATCCCCAGTAGTGCCAGTGCACTCTGTGGACTCACTGCGCTGCATCCCCAGTGGTGCCAGTGCACTCTCTGGACTCACTGCACTGCATCCCCAGTGGTGCCAATGCACTCTCTGCACTCACTGCACTGCATCCCCAGTGGTTCCAGTGCACTATCTGGACTCATTGCAGTGCATCCCCAGTGGTGCCAGTGCACTCTCTGAGTCACTGCACTGCATTCCCAGTGGTGCCAGTGCACTCTCTGGACTCACTGCAGTGCATCCCCAGTGGTGCCAGTGCACTCTCTGGACTCACTGCACTGCAACCCCAGTGGTGCCAGTGCACTCTCTGGACTCACCGCACTGCATCCCCAGTGGTGCCAGTGCACTCTCTGGACTCACTGCACTGCATCCCCAAGGTGCCAGTGCACTCTCTGGACTCAACTGCACTGCATCCCCAGTGGTGCCCGTGCACTCTCTGGACTCACTGGAGTGCATCCCCAGTGGTGCCAGTGCACTCTCTGGAATCACTGCATTGCATCCCCAGTGGTGCCAGTGCACTCTCTGCACTCACTGCACTGCATCCCCAGTGGTGCCAGTGCACTCTCTGGACTCACTGCACTGCATCCCCAGTGGTGCCTGTGCAGTCTCTGGACTCACTACAGTTCATCCCCAGTGGAGCCAGTGCACTCTCTGGACTCACTGCACTCCATCCCCACTGGTGCCAGTGCACTCTCTGGACTCACTGCACTCCATCCCCACTGGTGCCAGTCCACTCTCTGGACTCACTGCACTGCATCCCCAGTGGTGCCAGTGCACTCTCTGCACTCATGCACTGCATACCCAGTGGTGCCAGTGCACTCTTTGGACTCACTGTACTGCATCCCAGGTGGTGCCAGTGCACTCTCTGGACTCACTGCACTGCATCCCCAGTGGTGCCAGTGTAATCTCAGGACTCACTGCAGTGCAGCTCCAGTTGGTGCCAGTGCAGTCTCTGGACTCACTGCAGTGCATCCCCACTGGTGCCAGTGCACTCTCTGGACTCACTGCAGTGCATCCCCAGTGGTGCCAGTGCACTCTCTGTACTCACTGCACTGCATCAACTGTGGTGCCAGTGCACTCTCTGGACTCACTGCAGTGCATCCCCAGTTGTGCCAGTGCACTCTCTGCCCTCACTGCAGTGCATCCCCAGTGGTGCCAGTGCACTCTCTGCCCTCACTGCACTGCATCCCCAGTGGTGCCAGTGCACTCTCTGCACTCACTGCACTGCATCCCCAGTGGTGCCAGTGCACTCTCTGGACTCACTGCACTGCATCCCCAGTGGTGCCAGTGCACTCTCTGGACTCACTGCAGTGCATCCGCAGTGGTGCCACTGCACTCTCTGGACTCACTGCACTGCATCCCCAGTAGTGCCAGTGCACTCTGTGGACTCACTGCGCTGCATCCCCAGTGGTGCCAGTGCACTCTCTGGACTCACTGCACTGCATCCCCAGTGGTGCCAATGCACTCTCTGCACTCACTGCACTGCATCCCCAGTGGTTCCAGTGCACTATCTGGACTCATTGCAGTGCATCCCCAGTGGTGCCAGTGCACTCTCTGAGTCACTGCACTGCATTCCCAGTGGTGCCAGTGCACTCTCTGGACTCACTGCAGTGCATCCCCAGTGGTGCCAGTGCACTCTCTGGACTCACTGCACTGCAACCCCAGTGGTGCCAGTGCACTCTCTGGACTCACCGCACTGCATCCCCAGTGGTGCCAGTGCACTCTCTGGACTCACTGCACTGCATCCCCAAGGTGCCAGTGCACTCTCTGGACTCAACTGCACTGCATCCCCAGTGGTGCCCGTGCACTCTCTGGACTCACTGGAGTGCATCCCCAGTGGTGCCAGTGCACTCTCTGGAATCACTGCATTGCATCCCCAGTGGTGCCAGTGCACTCTCTGCACTCACTGCACTGCATCCCCAGTGGTGCCAGTGCACTCTCTGGACTCACTGCACTGCATCCCCAGTGGTGCCTGTGCAGTCTCTGGACTCACTACATTTCATCCCCAGTGGTGCCTGTGCAATCTCTGGACTCACTACAGTTCATCCCCAGTGGAGCCAGTGCACTCTCTGGACTCACTGCACTCCATCCCCACTGGTGCCAGTGCACTCTCTGGACTCACTGCACTCCATCCCCACTGGTGCCAGTCCACTCTCTGGACTCAATGCACTGCATCCCCAGTGGTGCCAATGCACTCTCTGCACTCACTGCACTGCATCCCCAGTGGTTCCAGTGCACTATCTGGACTCATTGCAGTGCATCCCCAGTGGTTCCAGTGCACTCTCTGAGTCACTGCACTGCATTCCCAGTGGTGCCAGTGCACTCTCTGCCCTCACTGCAGTGCATCCCCAGTGGTGCCAGTGCACTCTCTGCCCTCACTGCAGTGCATCCCCAGTGGTGCCAGTGCACTCTCTGCCCTCACTGCACTGCATCCCCAGTGGTGCCAGTGCACTCTCTGCACTCACTGCACTGCATCCCCAGTGGTGCCAGTGCACTCTCTGGACTCACTGCAGTGCATCCCCAGTGGTGCCTGTGCACTCTCTGGACTCACTGCAGTGCATCCGCAGTGGTGCCACTGCACTCTCTGGACTCACTGCACTGCATCCCCAGTAGTGCCAGTGCACTCTGTGGACTCACTGCGCTGCATCCCCAGTGGTGCCAGTGCACTCTCTGGACTCACTGCACTGCATCCCCAGTGGTGCCAATGCACTCTCTGCACTCACTGCACTGCATCCCCAGTGGTTCCAGTGCACTATCTGGACTCATTGCAGTGCATCCCCAGTGGTGCCAGTGCACTCTCTGAGTCACTGCACTGCATTCCCAGTGGTGCCAGTGCACTCTCTGGACTCACTGCAGTGCATCCCCAGTGGTGCCAGTGCACTCTCTGGACTCACTGCACTGCAACCCCAGTGGTGCCAGTGCACTCTCTGGACTCACCGCACTGCATCCCCAGTGGTGCCAGTGCACTCTCTGGACTCACTGCACTGCATCCCCAAGGTGCCAGTGCACTCTCTGGACTCAACTGCACTGCATCCCCAGTGGTGCCCGTGCACTCTCTGGACTCACTGGAGTGCATCCCCAGTGGTGCCAGTGCACTCTCTGGAATCACTGCATTGCATCCCCAGTGGTGCCAGTGCACTCTCTGCACTCACTGCACTGCATCCCCAGTGGTGCCAGTGCACTCTCTGGACTCACTGCACTGCATCCCCAGTGGTGCCTGTGCAGTCTCTGGACTCACTACAGTTCATCCCCAGTGGAGCCAGTGCACTCTCTGGACTCACTGCACTCCATCCCCACTGGTGCCAGTGCACTCTCTGGACTCACTGCACTCCATCCCCACTGGTGCCAGTCCACTCTCTGGACTCACTGCACTGCATCCCCAGTGGTGCCAGTGCACTCTCTGCACTCATGCACTGCATACCCAGTGGTGCCAGTGCAGTCTTTGGACTCACTGTACTGCATCCCAGGTGGTGCCAGTGCACTCTCTAGACTCACTGCAGTGCACCCCCAGTGCTGCCAGTGCACTCTCTGGACTCACTGCAGTGCATCCCCAGTGGTGCCAGTGCACTCTCTGGACTCACTGCACTGCATCCCCAGTGGTGCCAGTGCACTCTCCGGAATCACTGCACTACATCCCCAGTGGTGTCAGTGCACTCTCTGGACTCACTGCAGTGCATACCCAGTGGTGCCCGTGCACTCTCTGGACTCACTGCACTGCATCCCCAGTGGTGCCAGTGCACTCTCTGCACTCACTGCACTGCATCCCCAGTGTTCCCAGTGCACTCTCTGGACTCACTGCAGTGCATCCGCAGTGGTGCCAGTGCACTCTGTGGAGTCACTGCACTGCATCCCCAGTGGTGCCAGTGCACTCTCTGGACTCACTGCATTGCATCCCCAGTGGTGCCAGTGCACTCTCTGGACTCACTGCAGTGCATCCGCAGTGGTGCCAGTCCACTCTCTGGACTCACTGCACTGCATCCCCAGTGGTGCCAGTGGACTCTCCGCACTCATGCACTGCATACCCAGTGGTGCCAGTGCACTCTCTGGACTCACTGCACTGCATGTACAGTGGTGCCAGTGCACTCTCTGTACTCACTGCACTGCATCCCCAGTGGTGCCAGTGTAGTCTCTGGACTCACTGTAGTGCATCCCCAGTGGTGCCAGTGCAATCTCAGGACTCACTGCAGTGCAGCTCCAGTTGGTGCCAGTGCAGTCTCTGGACTCACTGCACTGCATCCCCAGTGGTGCCAGTGCACTCTCTGGACTCACTGCAGTGCATCCCCAGTGGTGCCTGTGCACTCTCTGGAGTCACTGCAGTGTATCCCCAGTGGTGCCAGTGCACTCTCTGGACTCACTGAACTGCATCCCCAGTGGTGCCAGAGCACTCTCTGGACTCACTGCAGTGCATTCCCAGTGCTGCCAGTGCACTCTCTGGACTCACTGCACTGCATCGCCAGTGGTGCCAGTGCACTCTCTGGACTCACTGCACTGCATCCCCAGTGGTGCCAGTGCACTCTCTGGACTCACTGCACTGCATCCCCAGTGGTGCCAGTGCACTCTCTGGAGTCACAGCACTGCATCAACAGTGGTGCCTCTGCACTCCCTGGAGTCACTGCACTGCATCCCCAGTGGTGCCAGTGCACTCTCTGGACTCACTGCAGTGCATCCCCAGTGGTGCCAGTGCACTCTCTGGACTCACTGCAGTGCATCCCCAGTAGTGCCAGTGCACTCTCTGGACTCACTGCACTGCATCCCCAGTGGTGCCAGTGCACTCTCTGGAGTCACTGCACTGCATCCCCAGTTGTGCCAGTGCACTCTCTGGACTCACTGCATTGCATCCCCAGTGGTGCCAGTGCACTCTCTGGACTCACTGCACTGCATCCCCAGTGGTGCCACTGCACTCTCTGGACTCACTGCACTGCATCACCTTTGGTGCCAGGGCACTCTCCGGACTCACTGCAGTGCATCCGCAGTCGTGCCAGTGCACTCTTTCGAGTCACTGCAGTTCATCCCCAGTGGTGCCAGTGCACTCTCTGGACTCACTGCAGTGCATCCCCAGTGGTGCCAGTGCACTGTCTGGACTCACTGCAGTGCATCCCCAGTGGTGCCAGTGCACTCTCTGGACTCACTGCAGTGCATCCCCAGTGGTGCCAGTGCACTCTCTGGAGTCACAGCACTGCATCAACAGTGGTGCCTCTGCACTCTCTGGAGTCACTGCACTGCATCCCCAGTGGTGCCAGTGCACTCTCTGGACTCACTGCAGTGCACCCCCACTGGTGCCAGTGCACTCTCCGGAATCACTGCAGTGCATCCCCAGTTGTGCCAGTGCACTCTCTGGACTCACTGCGCTGCATCCACAGTGGTGCCAGTGCACTCTCTGGACTCACTGCATTGCATCCCCAGTGGTGCCAGTGCACTCTCTGGACTCACTGCACTGCATCCCCAGTGGTGCCAGGGCACTCTCTGGACTCACTGCAGTGCATCCCCAGTGGTGCCAGTGCACTCTCTGCCCTCACTGCAGTGCATCCCCAGTGGTGCCAGTGCACTCTCTGGACTCACTGCAGTGCATCCCCAGTGGTGCCAGTGCAATCTCTGGGCTCACCGGGGTGCATCCCCAGTGGTGCCAGTGCACTCTCTGGATTCACTGCACTGCATCCCCAGTGGTGCCAGTGCACTCTCTGGACTCACTGCACTGCATCCCCAGTGGTGCCAGGGCACTCTCTGCACTCACTGCACTGCATCCCCAGTGGTGCCAGTGCACTCTCTGGACTCACTGCACTGCAACCCCAGTGGTGCCAGTGCACTCTCTGGACTCACTGCAGTGCACCCCCACTGGTGCCAGTGCACTCTCTGGACTCACTGCACTGCATCCCCAGTGGTGCCAGTGCACTCTCTGGACTCACTGCACTGCATCCCCAAGGTGCCAGTGCACTCTCTGGACTCAACTGCACTGCATCCCCAGTGCTGCCAGTCGACTCTCTGGACTCACTGCAGTGCATCCCCAGTGGTGCCAGTGCACTCTCTGGACTCACTGCACTGCATCCCCAGTGGTGCCAGTGCACTCTCTGGACTCACTGCACTTCATCCCCAGTGGTGCCAGTGCACTCTCTGGACTCACTGCATTGCATCCCCAGTGGTGCCATTGCACTCTCTGGACTCACTGCACTGCATCCTCAGTGGTGTCACTGCACTCTCTGGACTCACTGCACTGCATCACCGTTGGTGCCAGGGCACTCTCCGGACTCACTGCAGTGCATCTGCAGTGGTGCCAGTGCACTCTTTCGAGTCACTGCAGTGCATCCCCTGTGGTGCCAGTGCACTCTCTGGACTCACTGCACTGCATCCCCAGTGGTGCCAGTGCACTCTCTGGAATCACTGCAGTGCATCCGCAGTGGTGTCAGTGCACTCTCTGGACTCACTGCACTGCATCCCCAGTGGTGCCACTGCACTCTCTGGACTCACTGCACTGCATCACCATTGGTGCCAGTGCACTCTCCGGACTCACTGCAGTGCATCCGCAGTGGTGCCAGTTCACTCTTTTGAGTCACTGCAGTGCATCCCCAGTGGTGCCAGTGCACTCTCTGGACTCACTGCAGTGCATCCCCAGTGGTGCCAGTGCACTCTCTGCACTCACTGCACTGCATCACCAGTGGTGCCAGTGCACTCTCTGGACTCACTGCAGTGCATCCCCAGTGGTGCCAGTGCACTCTCTGGACTCACTGCACTGCAACCCCAGTGGTGCCAGTGCACTCTCTGGAGTCGCAGCACTGCATCAACAGTGGTGCCTCTGCACTCTCTGGAGTCACTGCACTGCATCCCCAGTGGTGCCAGTGCACTCTCTGGACTCACTGCAGTGCATCCCCAGTGGTGCCAGTGCACTCTCTGGACTCACTGCAGTGCATCCCCAGTGGTGCCAGTGCACTCTCTGGACTCACTGCACTGCATCCCCAGTGGTGCCAGTGCACTCTCTGGACTCACTGCAGTGCATCCCCAGTGGTGCCAGTGCACTCTCTGGACTCACTGCATTGCATCCCCAGTGGTGCCAGTGCACTCTCTGGACTCACTGCACTGCATCCCCAGTGGTGCCACTGCACTCTCTGGACTCACTGCACTGCATCCCCAGTGGTGCCAGTGCACTCTCTGGACTCACTGCACTTCATCCCCAGTGGTGCCAGTGCACTCTCTGGACTCACTGCATTGCATCCCCAGTGGTGCCAGTGCACTCTCTGGACTCACTGCACTGCATCCCCAGTGGTGCCACTGCGCTCTCTGGACTCACTGCACTGCATCACCATTGGTGCCAGGGCACTCTCCGGACTCACTGCAGTGCATCCGCAGTGGTGCCAGTGCACTCTTTCGATTCACTGCAGTGCATCCCCAGTGGTGCCAGTGCACTCTCTGGACTCACTGCACTGCATCCCCAGTGGTGCCAGTGCACTCTCTGCACTCACTGCACTGCATCCCCAGTGTTCCCAGAGCACTCTCTGGACTCACTGCAGTGCATCCCCAGTGGTGCCAGTGCACTCTCTGGACTCACTGCAGTGCATCCCCACTGGTGCCAGTGCACTCTCTGGACTCACTGCACTGCATCCCCAGTGGTGCCACTGCACTCTCTGGACTCACTGCACTGCATCACCATTGGTGCCAGGGCACTCTCCGGACTCACTGCAGTGCATCCGCAGTGGTGCCAGTGCACTCTTTCGAGTCACTGCACTGCATCCCCATTAGTGCCAGTGCATTCTCAAGACTCATTGCAGTGCATCCCCAGTGGTGCCAATGCACTCTCTGGACTCACTGCACTGCATCCCCAGTGGTGCCAGTGCACTCTCTGGACTCACTGCACTGCATCCCCAGTGGTGCCAGTGCACTCTCCGGACTCACTGCACTGCATCCCCAGTGGTGCCAGTGCACTCTCTGGACTCACTGCAGTGCATCCCCAGTGGTGCCAGTGCACTCTCTGCACTCACTGCACTGCATCCCCAGTGGTGCCAGTGCACTCTCTGCACTCACTGCACTGCATCCCCGGTGTCCCAGAGCACTCTCTGGACTCACCGAGGTGCATCCCCAGTGGTGCCAGTGCACTCTCTGGACTCACCGCACTGCATCACCAGTGGTGCCAGTGCACTCTCTGGACTCACTGCAGTGCAGCCCCTGAGGTGCCAGTGTACTCTCTGGATCACTGCACTGCATCACCATTGGTGCCAGGGCACTCTCCGGACTCACTGCAGTGCATCCCCAGTGGTGCCAGTGCACTCTTTCGAGTCACTGCACTGCATCCCCAGTGGTGCCAGTGCATTCTCTGGACTCACTGCAGTGCATCCCCATTGGTGCCAGTGCAGTCTCTGGAGTCACTGCAGTGCATCCCCAGTGGTGCCAGTGCACTCTCTGGACGCACTGTACTGCATCCCCAGTGCTGACAGTGCACTCACTGGACTCACTGCACTGCATCCCCAGTGGTGCCAGTGCACTCTCTGGACTCACTGCAGTGCATCTTCTTTTGCGCCAGTGCACTCTCTGGACTCACTGCACTGCATCCCCAGTGGTGCCAGTGCACTCTCTGGACTCACTGCACAGCATCCCCAGAGGTGCCAGTGCACTCTCTGGACTCACTGCACTGCATCCCCAGTGGTGCCAGTGCACTCTCTGGACTCACTGCACTGCATCCCCTGTGGTGCCAGTACACTCTCTGGACTCACTGCAGTGCATCCCCAGTGGTGCCAGTGTACTCTCTGGACTCACTGCACTGCATCACCAGCGGTGCCAGTGCACTCTCTGGACTCACTGCAGTGCATCCCCAGTGGTGCCAGTGCACTTTCTGGAGTCACTGCACTGCATCCCCAGTGGTGCCAGTGCACTCTCTGGAGTCACTGCGCTGCATCCCCAGTGGTGCCAGTGCCCTCTGTGGACTCACTGCACTACATCCCCTGTGGGGCCAGTGTACTCTCTGGACTCAGAGCAGTGCATCCCCAGTGGTGCCAGTGCACTCTCTGGACTCACCGGGGTGCATCCCCAGTGGTGCCAGTGCACTCTCTGGACTCACTGCAGTGCATCCCCAGTGGTGCCAGTGCACTCTGTGGACTCACTGCAGTGCATCCCCAGTGTTGCCAGTGCACTCTCTGGAGTCACTGCACTGCATCCCCAGTGGTGCCAGTGCACTCTCTGGACTCACTGCACTGCATCCCCAGTGGTGCCAGTGCACTCTCTGGACTCACTGCAGTGCATCCCCAGTGGCGCCAGTGCACTCTCTGGACTCACTGCACTGCATCCCATTGGTTCTAGTGCACTCTCTGGACTCACTGCACTGCATCCCCAGTGGTGCCAGTGCACTCTCTGGACTCACTGCACTGCATCCCCAGTGGTGCCAGTGCACTCTCTGGACTCACTGCACTGCATCCCCAGTGGTGCCAGTGCACTCTCTGGACTCACTGCAGTGCTTCGGCACTGGTGCCAGTGCACTCTCTGCACTCACTGCACTGCATCAACAGTGGTGCCTCTGCACTCTCTGGAGTCACTGCACTGCATCCCCAGTGGTGCCAGTGCACTCTCTGGACTCACTGTAGTGCATCCCCAGTGGTGCCAGTGCACTCTCTGGACTCACTGCACTGCATCCCCAGTGGTGCCAGTGCACTCTCTGGACTCACTGCAGTGCATCCCTTGTGGTGCCTTTGCACTCTCAGGACTCACTGCACTGCATCCCCAGTGGTGCCAGTGCACTCTCTGGACTCAGTGCACTGCATCCCCAGTGGTGCCAGTGCACTCTCTGCACTCACTGCACTGCATCCCCAATGGTGCCACTGCACTCTCTGGACTCACTGCACTGCATCCCCAGTGGTGCCAGTGCACTCTCTGCACTCACTGCAGTGCATCCCCAGTGGTGCCAGTGCACTCTCTGAGCTCACTGCAGTGCATCCCCAGTGGTGCCAGTGCACTCTCTGGACTCACTGCACTGCATCCCCAGTGGTGCCAGTGCACTCTCTGGACTCACTGCACTGCATCAACTGTGGTGCCAGTGCACTCTCTGCACTCACTGCACTGCATCCCCAGTGGTGCCAGTGTAGTCTCTGGACTCACAGCAGTGCATCCCCAGTGGTGCCAGTGCAACTCCTGGACTCACTGCAGTGTAGCTCAGTGGTGCCAGTGCCCTCTCTGCACTCACTGCACTGCATCCCCAGTGGTGCCAGTGCACTCTCTGGACTCACTGCAGTGCATCCCCAGTGGCGCCAGTGCACTCACTGCACTCACTGCACTGCATCCCCAGTGGTGCCAGTGCACTCTCTGGACCCACTGCAGTGCATCCCCACTGGTGCCAGTGCACTCTCTGGACTCACTGCACTGCATCCCCAATGGTGCCACTGCACTCTCTGTAGTCACTGCACTGCGTCCCCAGTGGTGCCAGTGCACTCTCTGGACTCACTGCAGTGTATCCCCTGTGGTGCCAGTGCACTCTGTGGACTCACTGCACTGCATCCCAGTGGTGCCAGTGCAATCTCTGCACTCACTGCACTGCATCACCAGTGGTGCCAGTGTACTCTCTGGACTCACTGCAGTGCATCCCCAGTGGTGCCAGTGCACTCTCTGGAGTCACTGCACTGCATCCCCAGTGCTGCCAGTGCACTCTCTGGACTCACTGCACTGCATCCCCAGTGGTGCCAGTGCACTCTCTGGACTCACTGCACTGCATCCCCAGTGGTGCCAGTGCACTCTCTGGACTCACTGCACTTCATCCCCAGTGGTGCCAGTGCACTCTCTGGACTCACTGCATTGCATCCCCAGTGGTGCCAGTGCACTCTCTAGACTCACTGCACTGCATCCCCAGTGGTGCCACTGCACTCTCTGGACTCACTGCACTGCATCACCATTGGTGCCAGGGCACTCTCCGGACTCACTGCAGTGCATCCGCAGTGGTGCCACTGCACTCTTTCGAGTCACTGCAGTGCATCCCCAGTGGTGCCAGTGCACTCTCTGGACTCACTGCACTACATCCCCTGTGGTGCCAGTGCACTCTCTGCACTCACTGCACTGCATCCCCAGTGTTCCCAGAGCACTCTCTGGACTCACTGCAGTGCATCCCCAGTGGTGCCAGTGCACTCTGTGGACTCACTGCAGTGCATCCGCAGTGGTGCCAGTGCACTCTGTGGACTCACTGCACTGCATCCACAGTGGTGCCAGTGCACTCTCTGGACTCACTGCACTGCATCCCCAGTGGTGCCAGTGCACTCTCTGGACTCACTGCAGTGCTTCGGCACTGGTGCCAGTGCACTCTCTGCACTCACTGCACTGCATCAACAGTGGTGCCTCTGCACTCTCTGGAGTCACTGCACTGCATCCCCAGTGGTGCCAGTGCACTCTCTGGACTCACTGTAGTGCATCCCCAGTGGTGCCAGTGCACTCTCTGGACTCACTGCACTGCATCCCCAGTGGTGCCAGTGCACTCTCTGGACTCACTGCAGTGCATCCCTTGTGGTGCCTTTGCACTCTCAGGACTCACTGCACTGCATCCCCAGTGGTGCCAGTGCACTCTCTGGACTCAGTGCACTGCATCCCCAGTGGTGCCAGTGCACTCTCTGCACTCACTGCACTGCATCCCCAATGGTGCCACTGCACTCTCTGGACTCACTGCACTGCATCCCCAGTGGTGCCAGTGCACTCTCTGCACTCACTGCAGTGCATCCCCAGTGGTGCCAGTGCACTCTCTGAGCTCACTGCAGTGCATCCCCAGTGGTGCCAGTGCACTCTCTGGACTCACTGCACTGCATCCCCAGTGGTGCCAGTGCACTCTCTGGACTCACTGCACTGCATCAACTGTGGTGCCAGTGCACTCTCTGCACTCACTGCACTGCATCCCCAGTGGTGCCAGTGTAGTCTCTGGACTCACAGCAGTGCATCCCCAGTGGTGCCAGTGCAACTCCTGGACTCACTGCAGTGTAGCTCAGTGGTGCCAGTGCCCTCTCTGCACTCACTGCACTGCATCCCCAGTGGTGCCAGTGCACTCTCTGGACTCACTGCAGTGCATCCCCAGTGGCGCCAGTGCACTCACTGCACTCACTGCACTGCATCCCCAGTGGTGCCAGTGCACTCTCTGGACCCACTGCAGTGCATCCCCACTGGTGCCAGTGCACTCTCTGGACTCACTGCACTGCATCCCCAATGGTGCCACTGCACTCTCTGTAGTCACTGCACTGCGTCCCCAGTGGTGCCAGTGCACTCTCTGGACTCACTGCAGTGTATCCCCTGTGGTGCCAGTGCACTCTGTGGACTCACTGCACTGCATCCCAGTGGTGCCAGTGCAATCTCTGCACTCACTGCACTGCATCACCAGTGGTGCCAGTGTACTCTCTGGACTCACTGCAGTGCATCCCCAGTGGTGCCAGTGCACTCTCTGGAGTCACTGCACTGCATCCCCAGTGCTGCCAGTGCACTCTCTGGACTCACTGCACTGCATCCCCAGTGGTGCCAGTGCACTCTCTGGACTCACTGCACTGCATCCCCAGTGGTGCCAGTGCACTCTCTGGACTCACTGCACTTCATCCCCAGTGGTGCCAGTGCACTCTCTGGACTCACTGCATTGCATCCCCAGTGGTGCCAGTGCACTCTCTAGACTCACTGCACTGCATCCCCAGTGGTGCCACTGCACTCTCTGGACTCACTGCACTGCATCACCATTGGTGCCAGGGCACTCTCCGGACTCACTGCAGTGCATCCGCAGTGGTGCCACTGCACTCTTTCGAGTCACTGCAGTGCATCCCCAGTGGTGCCAGTGCACTCTCTGGACTCACTGCACTACATCCCCTGTGGTGCCAGTGCACTCTCTGCACTCACTGCACTGCATCCCCAGTGTTCCCAGAGCACTCTCTGGACTCACTGCAGTGCATCCCCAGTGGTGCCAGTGCACTCTGTGGACTCACTGCAGTGCATCCGCAGTGGTGCCAGTGCACTCTGTGGACTCACTGCACTGCATCCACAGTGGTGCCACTGCACTCTCTGGACTCACTGCACTGCATCACCATTGGTGACAGGGCACTCTCCGGACTCACTGCAGTGCATCCGCAGTGGTGCCAGTGCACTCTTTCGAGTCACTGCACTGCATCCCCATTAGTGCCAGTGCATTCTCTGGACTCATTGCAGTGCATCCCCAGTGGTGCCAGTGCACTCTCTGGACTCACTGCACTGCATCCCCAGTGGTGCCAGTGCACTCTCTGGACTCACTGCACTGCATCCCCAGTGCTGACAGTGCACTATCTGGACTCACTGCACTGCATCCCCAGTGCTGACAGTGCACTCTCTGGACTCACTGCAGTGCATCCCCAGTGGTGCCAGTGCACTCTCTGGACTCACTGCACTGCATCCCCAGTGGTGCCAGTGCACTCTCTGTACTCACTGCAGTGCATCCCCAGTGGTGCCAGTGCACTCTCTGGACTCAGTGCACTGCATCCCCAATGGTGCCACTGCACTCTCTGGACTCACTGCACTGCATCCCCAGTGGTGCCAGTGCACTCTCTGCACTCACTGCACTGCATCCCCAGTGGTGCCAGTGCACTCTCTGAGCTCACTGCAGTGCATCCCCAGTGGTGCCAGTGCACTCTCTGGACTCACTGCACTGCATCCCCAGTGGTGCCAGTGCACTCTCTGGACTCACTGCAGTGCATCAACAGTGGTGCCAGTGCACTCTCTGCACTCACTGCACTGCATCCCCAGTGGTGCCTGTGTAGTCTCTGGACTCACAGCAGTGCATCCCCAGTGGTGCCAGTGCAACTACTGGACTCACAGCAGTGTAGCTCAGTGGTGCCAGTGCCCTCTCTGGACTCACTGCACTGCATCCCCAGTGGTGCCAGTGCACTCTCTGGACTCACTGCACTGCATCCCCAGTGGTGCCAGTGCACTGTCTGGACTCACTGTAGTGTATCGCCATTGGAGCCGGTGCACTCTCTGGACTCACTAAACTGCATCCCCAGTGGTGCCAGAGAACTCTCTGGTCTCACTGCAGTGCATCCCCAGTGGTGCCAGTGCACTCTCTGGACTCACTGCAGTGCATCCCCAGTGGCGCCAGTGCACTCACTGCACTCACTGCACTGCATCCCCAGTGGTGCCAGTGCACTCTCTGGACCCACTGCAGTGCATCCCCACTGGTGCCAGTGCACTCTCTGGACTCACTGCACTGCATCCCCAGTGGTGTCACTGCACTCTCTAGACTCACTGCACTGCATCACCATTGGTGCCAGGGCACTCTCTGGACTCACTGCAGTGTATCCCCTGTGGTGCCAGTGCACTCTGTGGACTCACTGCACTGCATCCCCAGTGGTGCCAGTGCACTCTCTGCACTCACTGCACTGCATCACCAGTGGTGCCAGTGTACTCTCTGGACTCACTGCAGTGCATCCCCAGTGGTGCCAGTGCACTCTCTGGAGTCACTGCACTGCATCCCCAGTGCTGCCAGTGCACTCTCTGGACTCACTGCAGTGCATCCCCAGTGGTGCCAGTGCACTCTCTGGACTCACTGCAGTGCATCCCCAGTGGTGCCAGTGCACTCTCTGGACTCACTGCATTGCATCCCCAGTGGTGCCAGTGCACTCCCTGGACTCACTGCACTGCATCCCCAGTGGTGCCACTGCACTCTCTGGACTCACTGCACTGCATCACCATTGCTGCCAGGGCACTCTCCGGACTCACTGCAGTGCATCCGCAGTGGTGCCACTGCACTCTTTCGAGTCACTGCAGTGCATCCCCAGTGGTGCCAGTGCACTCTCTGGACTCACTGCACTGCATCCCCAGTGGTGCCAGTGCACTCTCTGCACTCACTGCACTGCATCCCCAGTGTTCCCAGAGCACTCTCTGGACTCACTGCAGTGCATCCCCAGTGGTGCCAGTGCACTCTCTGGACTCACTGCAGTGCATCCCCAGTGGTGCCAGTGCACTCTGTGGACTCACTGCACTGCATCCCCAGTGGTGCCACTGCACTCTCTGGACTCACTGCACTGCATCACCATTGGTGACAGGGCACTCTCTGGACTCACTGCAGTGCATCCGCAGTGGTGCCAGTGCACTCTTTCGAGTCACTGCACTGCATCCCCATTAGTGCCAGTGCATTCTCTGGACTCATTGCAGTGCATCCCCAGTGGTGCCAGTGCACTCTCTGGACTCACTGCACTGCATCCCCAGTGGTGCCAGTGCACTCTCTGGACTCACTGCACTGCATCCCCAGTGCTGACAGTGCACTATCTGGACTCACTGCACTGCATCCCCAGTGCTGACAGTGCACTCTCTGGACTCACTGCAGTGCATCCCCAGTGGTGCCAGTGCACTCTCTGGACTCACTGCACTGCATCCCCAGTGGTGCCAGTGCACTCTCCGGACTCACTGCACTGCATCCCCAGTGGTGCCAGAGCACTCTATGGACTCACTGCACTGCATCCCCAGTGGTGCCAGTGCACTCTCTGCACTCACTGCATTGCATCCCCAGTGGTGCCAGTGCACTCTCTGCACTCACTGCACTGCATCCCCGGTGTCCCAGAGCACTCTCTGGACTCACTGCAGTGCATCCCAAGTGGTGCCAGTGCACTCTCTGGACTCACCGCACTGCATCACCAGTGGTGCCAGTGCACTCTGTGGACTCACTGCAGTGCAGCCCCTGAGGTGCCAGTGTACTCTCTGGATCACTGCACTGCATCACCATGGGTGCCAGGGCACTCTCTGGACTCACTGCACTGCATCCACAGTGGTGCCAGTGCACTCTTTCGAGTCACTGCACTGCATCCCCAGTGGTGCCAGTGCATTCTCTGGACTCACTGCAGTGCATCCCCATTGGTGCCAGTGCAGTCTCTGGAGTCACTGCAGTGCATCCCCAGTGGTGCCAGTGCACTCTCTGGACTCACTGCACTGCATCCCCAGTGCTGACAGTGCACTCACTGGACTCACTGCACTGCATCCCCAGTGGTGCCAGTGCACTCTCTGGACTCACTGCAGTGCATCTTCTTTTGCGCCAGTGCACTCTCTGGACTCACTGCACTGCATCCCCAGTGGTGCCAGTGCACTCTCTGGACTCACTGCACTGCATCCCCAGTGGTGCCAGTGCACTCTCTGGACTCACTGCAGTGCATCCCCAGTGGTGCCAGTGCACTCTCTGGACTCACCGGGGTGCATCCCCAGTGGTGCCAGTGCACTCTCTGGACTCACTGCACTGCATCCCCTGTGGTGCCAGTACACTCTCTGGACTCACTGCAGTGCATCCCCAGTTGTGCCAGTGTACTCTCTGGACTCACTGCACTGCATCACCAGTGGTGCCAGTGCACTCTCTGGACTCACTGCAGTGCATCCCCAGTGGTGCCAGTGCACTCTCTGGACTCACTGCACTGCATCCCCAGTGGTGCCAGTGCACTCTCTGGAGTCACTGCGCTGCATCCCCAGTGGTGCCAGTGCCCTCTGTGGACTCACTGCACTACATCCCCTGTGGGGCCAGTGCACTCTCTGGACTCAGTGCAGTGCATCCCCAGTGGTGCGAGTGCACTCTCTTGACTCACCGGGGTGCATCCCCAGTGGTGCCAGTGCACTCTGTGGACTCACCGTGGTGCATCCCCAGTGTTGCCAGTGCACTCTCTGGACTCACTGCACTGCATCCCCAGTGGTGCCAGTGCACTCTCTGGACTCACTGCACTGCATCCCCAGTGGTGCCAGTGCACTCTCTGGACTCACTGCACTGCATCCCCAGTGGTGCCAGTGCACTCTCTGGACTCACTGCAGTGCATCCCTTGTGGTGCCTTTGCACTCTCAGGACTCACTGCACTGCATCCCCACTGGTGCCAGTGCACTCTCTGGACTCAGTGCACTGCATCCCCAGTGGTGCCAGTGCACTCTCTGGACTCAGTGCACTGCATCCCCAATGGTGCCACTGCACTCTCTGGACTCACTGCACTGCATCCCCAGTGGTGCCAGTGCACTGTCTGCACTCACTGCACTGCATCCCCAGTGGTGCCAGTGCACTCTCTGAGCTCACTGCAGTGCATCCCCAGTGGTGCCAGTGCACTCTCTGGACTCACTGCACTGCATCCCCAGTGGTGTCAGTGCACTCTCTGGACTCACTGCACTGCATCAACAGTGGTGCCTGTGCACTCTCTCCACTCACTGCACTGCATCCCAGGTGGTGCCTGTGTAGTCTATGGACTCACAGCAGTGCATCCCCAGTGGTGCCAGTGCAACTACTGGACTCACTGCAGTGTAGCTCAGTGGTGCCAGTGCCCTCTCTGGTCTCACTGCACTGCATCCCCAGTGGTGCCAGTGCACTCTCTGGACTCACTGCACTGCATCCCCAGTGGTGCCAGGGCACTCTCTGGACTCACAGCACTGCATCCCCATTGGTGCCAGTGCACTCTCTGGACTCACTGCACTAAAACCCCAGTGGTGCCAGTGCAGTCTCTGGAGTCACTGCACTGCATCCCCAGTGGTGCCAGTGCACTCTCTGGACTCACCGGGGTGCATCCCCAGTGGTGCCAGTGCACTCTCTGGACTCACTGCACTGCATCACCTGTGGTACCAGTACACTCTCTGGACTCACTGCAGTGCATCCCCAGTGGTGCCAGTGTACTGTCTGGACTCACTGCACTGCATCACCAGCGGTGCCAGTGCACTCTCTGGACTCACTGCAGTGCATCCCCAGTGGTGCCAGTGCACTTTCTGGAGTCACTGCAGTGCATCCCCTGTTGTGCCAGTGCACTCTCTGCACTCACTGCACTGCATCCCCAGAAGTGCCAGTGCACTCACTGGACTCACTGCACTGCATCCCCAGTGGTGCCAGTGCACTCTCTGGACTCACTGCATTGGATCCCCAGTGGTGTCAGTGCACTCTCTGGACTCAGTGCAGTGCATCCCCAGTGGTGCCAGTGCACTCTCTGGACTCACTGCACTGCATCAACAGTGGTGCCAGTGCACTCTCTGCACTCACTGCACTGCATCCCCAGTGGTGCCAGTGCACTGTCTGGACTCACTGTAGTGTATCGCCATTGGAGCCGGTGCACTCTCTGGACTCACTAAACTGCATCCCCAGTGGTGCCAGAGAACTCTCTGGTCTCACTGCAGTGCATCCCCAGTGGTGCCAGTGCACTCTCTGGACTCACTGCAGTGCATCCCCAGTGGCTCCAGTGCACTCTCTGGACTCACTGCACTGCATCCCCAGTGGTGCCAGTGCACTCTCTGGACCCACTGCAGTGCATCCCCACTGGTGCCAGTGCACTCTCTGGACTCACTGCACTGCATCCCCAATGGTGCCAGTGCACTCTCTGTAGTCACTGCACTGCGTCCCCAGTGGTGCCAGTGCACTCTCTGGACTCACTGCAGTGTATACCCTGTGGTGCCAGTGCACTCTGTGGACTCACTGCACTGCATCCCAGTGGTGCCAGTGCACTCTCTGCACTCACTGCACTGCATCACCAGTGGTGCCAGTGTACTCTCTGGACTCACTGCAGTGCATCCCCAGTGGTGCCAGTGCACTCTCTGGAGTCACTGCACTGCATCCCCAGTGCTGCCAGTGCACTCTCTGGACTCACTGCAGTGCATCCCCAGTGGTGCCAGTGCACTCTCTGGACTCACTGCAGTGCATCCCCAGTGGTGCCAGTGCAGTCTCTGGACTCACTGCACTTCATCCCCAGTGGTGCCAGTGCACTCTCTGGACTCACTGCATTGCATCCCCAGTGGTGCCAGTGCACTCTCTGGACTCACTGCACTGCATCCCCAGTGGTGCCACTGCACTCTCTGGACTCACTGCACTGCATCACCATTGGTGCCAGGGCACTCTCCGGACTCACTGCAGTGCATCCGCAGTGGTGCCACTGCACTCTTTCGAGTCACTGCAGTGCATCCCCAGTGGTGCCAGTGCACTCTCTGGACTCACAGCACTGCATCCCCAGTGGTGCCAGTGCACTCTCTGCACTCCCTGCACTGCATCCCCAGTGTTCCCAGAGCACTCTCTGGACTCACTGCAGTGCATCCCCAGTGGTGCCAGTGCACTCTCTGGACTCACTGCACTGCATCCCCAGTGGTGCCAGTGCACTCTGTGGACTCACTGCACTGCATCCCCAGTGGTGCCACTGCACTCTCTGGACTCACTGCACTGCATCACCATTGGTGACAGGGCACTCTCCGGACTCACTGCAGTGCATCCGCAGTGGTGCCAGTGCACTCTTTCGAGTCACTGCACTGCATCCCCATTAGTGCCAGTGCATTCTCTGGACTCATTGCAGTGCATCCCCAGTGGTGCCAGTGCACTCTCTGGACTCACTGCACTGCATCCCCAGTGGTGCCAGTGCACTCTCTGGACTCACTGCACTGCATCCCCAGTGCTGACAGTGCACTATCTGGACTCACTGCACTGCATCCCCAGTGCTGACAGTGCACTCTCTGGACTCACTGCAGTGCATCCCCAGTGGTGCCAGTGCACTCTCTGGACTCACTGCACTGCATCCCCAGTGGTGCCAGTGCACTCTCCGGACTCACTGCACTGCATCCCCAGTGGTGCCAGAGCACTCTATGGACTCACTGCACTGCATCCCCAGTGGTGCCACTGCACTCTCTGCACTCACTGCATTGCATCCCCAGTGGTGCCAGTGCACTCTCTGCACTCACTGCACTGCATCCCCGGTGTCCCAGAGCACTCTCTGGACTCACCGAGGTGCATCCCCAGTGGTGCCAGTGCACTCTCTGGACTCACCGCACTGCATCACCAGTGGTGCCAGTGCACTCTGTGGACTCACTGCAGTGCAGCCCCTGAGGTGCCAGTGTACTCTCTGGATCACTGCACTGCATCACCATTGGTGCCAGGGCACTCTCTGGACTCACTGCACTGCATCCACAGTGGTGCCAGTGCACTCTTTCGAGTCACTGCACTGCATCCCCAGTGGTGCCAGTGCATTCTCTGGACTCACTGCAGTGCATCCCCATTGGTGCCAGTGCAGTCTCTGGAGTCACTGCAGTGCATCCCCAGTGGTGCCAGTGCACTCTCTGCACTCACTGCACTGCATCCCCAGTGTTCCCAGAGCACTCTCTGGACTCACTGCAGTGCATCCCCAGTAGTGCCAGTGCACTCTCTGGACTCACTGCAGTGCATCCCCACTGGTGCGAGTGCACTCTCTGGACTCACTGCACTGCATCCCCAGTGGTGCCACTGCACTCTCTGGACTCACTGCACTGCATCACCATTGGTGCCAGGGCACTCTCCGGACTCACTGCAGTGCATCCGCAGTGGTGCCAGTGCACTCTTTCGAGTCACTGCACTGCATCCCCATTAGTGCCAGTGCATTCTCAAGACTCATTGCAGTGCATCCCCAGTGGTGCCAATGCACTCTCTGGACTCACTGCACTGCATCCCCAGTGGTGCCAGTGCACTCTCTGGACTCACTGCACTGCATCCCCAGTGGTGCCAGTGCACTCTCCGGACTCACTGCACTGCATCCCCAGTGGTGCCAGTGCACTCTCTGGACTCACTGCAGTGCATCCCCAGTGGTGCCAGTGCACTCTCTGCACTCACTGCACTGCATCCCCAGTGGTGCCAGTGCACACTCTGCACTCACTGCACTGCATCCCCGGTGTCCCAGAGCACTCTCTGGACTCACCGAGGTGCATCCCCAGTGGTGCCAGTGCACTCTCTGGACTCACCGCACTGCATCACCATTGGTGCCAGGGCACTCTCCGGACTCACTGCAGTGCATCCCCAGTGGTGCCAGTGCACTCTTTCGAGTCACTGCACTGCATCCCCAGTGGTGCCAGTGCATTCTCTGGACTCACTGCAGTGCATCCCCATTGGTGCCAGTGCAGTCTCTGGAGTCACTGCAGTGCATCCCCAGTGGTGCCAGTGCACTCTCTGGACGCACTGTACTGCATCCCCAGTGCTGACAGTGCACTCACTGGACTCACTGCACTGCATCCCCAGTGGTGCCAGTGCACTCTCTGGACTCACTGCAGTGCATCTTCTTTTGCGCCAGTGCACTCTCTGGACTCACTGCACTGCATCCCCAGTGGTGCCAGTGCACTCTCTGGACTCACTGCACAGCATCCCCAGAGGTGCCAGTGCACTCTCTGGACTCACTGCACTGCATCCCCAGTGGTGCCAGTGCACTCTCTGGACTCACTGCACTGCATCCCCTGTGGTGCCAGTACACTCTCTGGACTCACTGCAGTGCATCCCCAGTGGTGCCAGTGTACTCTCTGGACTCACTGCACTGCATCACCAGCGGTGCCAGTGCACTCTCTGGACTC
Organism: Anser anser; assembly: GCF_964211835.1. Classification (NCBI taxonomy): domain Eukaryota; kingdom Metazoa; phylum Chordata; class Aves; order Anseriformes; family Anatidae; genus Anser; species Anser anser. The sequence goes on along the minus strand of NW_028153459.1, from coordinate 101,835 downwards.
ACTGCACTGCATCCCCAGTGGTGCCAGTGCACTTTCTGGAGTCACTGCACTGCATCCCCAGTGGTGCCAGTGCACTCTCTGGACTCACTGCAGTGCATCCCCAGTGGTGCCAGTGCACTCTGTGGACTCACTGCAGTGCATCCCCAGTGTTGCCAGTGCACTCTCTGGACTCACTGCACTGCATCCCCAGTGGTGCCAGTGCACTCTCTGGACTCACTGCACTGCATCCCCAGTGGTGCCAGTGCACTCTCTGGACTCACTGCAGTGCATCCCCAGTGGCGCCAGTGCACTCTCTGGACTCACTGCACTGCATCCCCAGTGGTGCCAGTGCACTCTCTGGACTCACTGCACTGCATCTTCTTTTGCGCCAGTGCACTCTCTGGACTCACTGCAGTGCATCCCCAGTGGTGCCAGTGCACTCTCTGGACTCACTGCAGTGCTTCCGCACTGGTGCCAGTGCACTCTCTGCACTCACTGCACTGCATCAACAGTGATGCCTCTGCACTCTCTGGAGTCACTGCACTGCATCCCCAGTGGTGCCAGTGCACTCTCTGGACTCACTGTAGTGCATCCCCAGTGGTGCCAGTGCACTCTCTGGACTCACTGCACTGCATCCCCAGTGGTGCCAGTGCACTCTCTGGACTCACTGCAGTGCATCCCTTGTGGTGCCTTTGCACTCTCAGGACTCACTGCACTGCATCCCCAGTGGTGCCAGTGCACTCTCTGGACTCACTGCACTGCATCCCCAGTGGTGCCAGTGCACTCTCTGCACTCACTGCACTGCATCCCCAATGGTGCCACTGCACTCTCTGGACTCACTGCACTGCATCCCCAGTGGTGCCAGTGCACTCTCTGCACTCACTGCACTGCATCCCCAGTGGTGCCAGTGCACTCTCTGAGCTCACTGCAGTGCATCCCCAGTGGTGCCAGTGCACTCTCTGGACTCACTGCACTGCATCCCCAGTGGTGCCAGTGCACTCTCTGGACTCACTGCACTGCATCAACAGTGGTGCCAGTGCACTCTCTGCACTCACTGCACTGCATCCCCAGTGGTGCCAGTGTAGTCTCTGGACTCACAGCAGTGCATCCCCAGTGGTGCCAGTGCAACTACTGGACTCACTGCAGTGTAGCTCAGTGGTGCCAGTGCCCTCTCTGGACTCACTGCACTGCATCCCCAGTGGTGCCAGTGCACTCTCTGGACTCACTGCAGTGCATCCCCAGTGGCGCCAGTGCACTCACTGCACTCACTGCACTGCATCCCCAGTGGTGCCAGTGCACTCTCTGGATCCACTACAGTGCATCCCCACTGGTGCCAGTGCACTCTCTGGACTCACTGCACTGCATCCCCAATGGTGCCACTGCACTCTCTGTAGTCACTGCACTGCGTCCCCAGTGGTGCCAGTGCACTCTCTGGACTCACTGCAGTGTATCCCCTGTGGTGCCAGTGCACTCTGTGGACTCACTGCACTGCATCCCAGTGGTGCCAGTGCACTCTCTGCACTCACTGCACTGCATCACCAGTGGTGCCAGTGTACTCTCTGGACTCACTGCAGTGCATCCCCAGTGGTGCCAGTGCACTCTCTGGAGTCACTGCACTGCATCCCCAGTGCTGCCAGTGCACTCTCTGGACTCACTGCACTGCATCCCCAGTGGTGCCAGTGCACTCTCTGGACTCACTGCAGTGCATCCCCAGTGGTGCCAGTGCAGTCTCTGGACTCACTGCACTTCATCCCCAGTGGTGCCAGTGCACTCTCTGGACTCACTGCATTGCATCCCCAGTGGTGCCAGTGCACTCTCTGGACTCACTGCACTGCATCCCCAGTGGTGCCACTGCACTCTCTGGACTCACTGCACTGCATCACCATTGGTGCCAGGGCACTCTCCGGACTCACTGCAGTGCATCCGCAGTGGTGCCACTGCACTCTTTCGAGTCACTGCAGTGCATCCCCAGTGGTGCCAGTGCACTCTCTGGACTCACTGCACTGCATCCCCAGTGGTGCCAGTGCACTCTCTGCACTCACTGCACTGCATCCCCAGTGTTCCCAGAGCACTCTCTGGACTCACTGCAGTGCATCCCCAGTGGTGCCAGTGCACTCTCTGGACTCACTGCAGTGCATCCCCAGTGGTGCCAGTGCACTCTGTGGACTCACTGCACTGCATCCCCAGTGGTGCCACTGCACTCTCTGGACTCACTGCACTGCATGACCATTGGTGACAGGGCACTCTCCGGACTCACTGCAGTGCATCCGCAGTGGTGCCAGTGCACTCTTTCGAGTCACTGCACTGCATCCCCATTAGTGCCAGTGCATTCTCTGGACTCATTGCAGTGCATCCCCAGTGGTGCCAGTGCACTCTCTGGACTCACTGCACTGCATCCCCAGTGGTGCCAGTGCACTCTCTGGACTCACTGCACTGCATCCCCAGTGCTGACAGTGCACTATCTGGACTCACTGCACTGCATCCCCAGTGCTGACAGTGCACTCTCTGGACTCACTGCAGTGCATCCCCAGTTGTGCCAGTGTACTCTCTGGACTCACTGCACTGCATCACCAGTGGTGCCAGTGCACTCTCTGGACTCACTGCAGTGCATCCCCAGTGGTGCCAGTGCACTCTCTGGACTCACTGCACTGCATCCCCAGTGGTGCCAGTGCACTCTCTGGAGTCACTGCGCTGCATCCCCAGTGGTGCCAGTGCCCTCTGTGGACTCACTGCACTACATCCCCTGTGGGGCCAGTGCACTCTCTGGACTCAGTGCAGTGCATCCCCAGTGGTGCGAGTGCACTCTCTGGACTCACCGGGGTGCATCCCCAGTGGTGCCAGTGCACTCTGTGGACTCACCGGGGTGCATCCCCAGTGGTGCCAGTGCACTCTGTGGACTCACTGCAGTGCATCCCCAGTGTTGCCAGTGCACTCTCTGGACTCACTGCACTGCATCACCATTGGTGCCAGTGCACTCTCTGCACTCACTGCACTGCATCCCCAGTGGTTCCAGTGCACTCTCTGGACTCACTGCAGTGCATCCCCAGTGGCGCCAGTGCACTCTCTGGACTCACTGCACTGCATCCCCAGTAGTGCCAGTGCACTCTGTGGACTCACTGCACTGCATCCCCAGTGGTGCCAGTGCACTCTCTGGACTCACTGCAGTGCATCCGCAGTGGTGCCAGTGCACTCTCTGAACTCACTGCAGTGCTTCCGCACTGGTGCCAGTGCACTCTCTGCACTCACTGCACTGCATCAACAGTGGTGCCAGTGCACTCTCTGGACTCACTGCACTGCATCCCCAGTGGTGCCAGTGCACTCTCTGGACTCACTGCACTGCATCCCCAGTGGTGCCAGTGCACTCTCTGGACTCACTGCACTGCATCCCCAGTGGTGCCAGTGCACTCTCTGGACTCACTGCAGTGCATCCCTTGTGGTGCCTTTGCACTCTCAGGACTCACTGCACTGCATCCCCACTGGTGCCAGTGCACTCTCTGGACTCAGTGCACTGCATCCCCAGTGGTGCCAGTGCACTCTCTGGACTCAGTGCACTGCATCCCCAATGGTGCCACTGCACTCTCTGGACTCACTGCACTGCATCCCCAGTGGTGCCAGTGCACTCTCTGCACTCACTGCACTGCATCCCCAGTGGTGCCAGTGCACTCTCTGCACTCACTGCAGTGCATCCCCAGTGGTGCCAGTGCACTCTCTGGACTCACTGCACTGCATCCCCAGTGGTGTCAGTGCACTCTCTGGACTCACTGCACTGCATCAACAGTGGTGCCAGTGCACTCTCTCCACTCACTGCACTGCATCCCCAGTGGTGCCTGTGTAGTCTCTGGACTCACAGCAGTGCATCCCCAGTGGTGCCAGTGCAACTACTGGACTCACTGCAGTGTAGCTCAGTGGTGCCAGTGCCCTCTCTGGTCTCACTGCAGTGCATCCCCAGTGGTGCCAGTGCACTCTCTGGACTCACTGCACTGCATCCCCAGTGGTGCCAGTGCACTGTCTGGACTCACTGCAGTGTATCGCCATTGGAGCCGGTGCACTCTCTGGACTCACTAAACTGCATCCCCAGTGGTGCCAGGGCACTCTCTGGACTCACAGCACTGCATCCCCATTGGTGCCAGTGCACTCTCTGGACTCACTGCACTAAAACCCCAGTGGTGCCAGTGCAGTCTCTGGAGTCACTGCACTGCATCCCCAGTGGTGCCAGTGCACTCTCTGGACTCACCGGGGTGCATCCCCAGTGGTGCCAGTGCACTCTCTGGACTCACTGCACTGCATCACCTGTGGTGCCAGTACACTCTCTGGACTCACTGCAGTGCATCCCCAGTGGTGCCAGTGTACTGTCTGGACTCACTGCACTGCATCACCAGCGGTGCCAGTGCACTCTCTGGACTCACTGCAGTGCATCCCCAGTGGTGCCAGTGCACTTTCTGGAGTCACTGCAGTGCATCCCCTGTTGTGCCAGTGCACTCTCTGCACTCACTGCACTGCATCCCCAGAAGTGCCAGTGCACTCACTGGACTCACTGCACTGCATCCCCAGTGGTGCCAGTGCACTCTCTGGACTCACTGCATTGGATCCCCAGTGGTGTCAGTGCACTCTCTGGACTCAGTGCAGTGCATCCCCAGTGGTGCCAGTGCACTCTCTGGACTCACTGCACTGCATCAACAGTGGTGCCAGTGCACTCTCTGCACTCACTGCACTGCATCCCCAGTGGTGCCAGTGCACTGTCTGGACTCACTGTAGTGTATCGCCATTGGAGCCGGTGCACTCTCTGGACTCACTAAACTGCATCCCCAGTGGTGCCAGAGAACTCTCTGGTCTCACTGCAGTGCATCCCCAGTGGTGCCAGTGCACTCTCTGGACTCACTGCAGTGCATCCCCAGTGGCTCCAGTGCACTCTCTGGACTCACTGCACTGCATCCCCAGTGGTGCCAGTGCACTCTCTGGACCCACTACAGTGCATCCCCACTGGTGCCAGTGCACTCTCTGGACTCACTGCACTGCATCCCCAATGGTGCCAGTGCACTCTCTGTAGTCACTGCACTGCGTCCCCAGTGGTGCCAGTGCACTCTCTGGACTCACTGCAGTGTATCCCCTGTGGTGCCAGTGCACTCTGTGGACTCACTGCACTGCATCCCAGTGGTGCCAGTGCACTCTCTGCACTCACTGCACTGCATCACCAGTGGTGCCAGTGTACTCTCTGGACTCACTGCAGTGCATCCCCAGTGGTGCCAGTGCACTCTCTGGAGTCACTGCACTGCATCCCCAGTGCTGCCAGTGCACTCTCTGGACTCACTGCAGTGCATCCCCAGTGGTGCCAGTGCACTCTCTGGACTCACTGCACTGCATCCCCAGTGGTGCCAGTGCAGTCTCTGGACTCACTGCACTTCATCCCCAGTGGTGCCAGTGCACTCTCTGGACTCACTGCATTGCATCCCCAGTGGTGCCAGTGCACTCTCTGGACTCACTGCACTGCATCCCCAGTGGTGCCACTGCACTCTCTGGACTCACTGCACTGCATCACCATTGGTGCCAGGGCACTCTCCGGACTCACTGCAGTGCATCCGCAGTGGTGCCACTGCACTCTTTCGAGTCACTGCAGTGCATCCCCAGTGGTGCCAGTGCACTCTCTGGACTCACTGCACTGCATCCCCAGTGGTGCCAGTGCACTCTCTGCACTCCCTGCACTGCATCCCCAGTGTTCCCAGAGCACTCTCTGGACTCACTGCAGTGCATCCCCAGTGGTGCCAGTGCACTCTCTGGACTCACTGCAGTGCATCCCCAGTGGTGCCAGTGCACTCTGTGGACTCACTGCACTGCATCCCCAGTGGTGCCACTGCACTCTCTGGACTCACTGCACTGCATCACCATTGGTGACAGGGCACTCTCCGGACTCACTGCAGTGCATCCGCGGTGGTGCCAGTGCACTCTTTCGAGTCACTGCACTGCATCCCCATTAGTGCCAGTGCATTCTCTGGACTCATTGCAGTGCATCCCCAGTGGTGCCAGTGCACTCTCTGGACTCACTGCACTGCATCCCCAGTGGTGCCAGTGCACTCTCTGGACTCACTGCACTGCATCCCCAGTGCTGACAGTGCACTATCTGGACTCACTGCACTGCATCCCCAGTGGTGCCAGTGCACTCTCTGGACTCACTGCAGTGCATCCCCAGTGGTGCCAGTGCACTCTCTGGACTCACTGCACTGCATCCCCAGTGGTGCCAGTGCACTCTCCGGACTCACTGCACTGCATCCCCAGTGGTGCCAGAGCACTCTCTGGACTCACTGCACTGCATCCCCAGTGGTGCCACTGCACTCTCTGCACTCACTGCATTGCATCCCCAGTGGTGCCAGTGCACTCTCTGCACTCACTGCACTGCATCCCCGGTGTCCCAGAGCACTCTCTGGACTCACCGAGGTGCATCCCCAGTGGTGCCAGTGCACTCTCTGGACTCACCGCACTGCATCACCAGTGGTGCCAGTGCACTCTGTGGACTCACTGCAGTGCAGCCCCTGAGGTGCCAGTGTACTCTCTGGATCACTGCACTGCATCACCATTGGTGCCAGGGCACTCTCTGGGCTCACTGCACTGCATCCACAGTGGTGCCAGTGCACTCTTTCGAGTCACTGCACTGCATCCCCAGTGGTGCCAGTGCATTCTCTGGACTCACTGCAGTGCATCCCCATTGGTGCCAGTGCAGTCTCTGGAGTCACTGCAGTGCATCCCCAGTGGTGCCAGTGCACTCTCTGCACTCACTGCACTGCATCCCCAGTGTTCCCAGAGCACTCTCTGGACTCACTGCAGTGCATCCCCAGTGGTGCCAGTGCACTCTCTGGACTCACTGCAGTGCATCCCCAGTGGTGCGAGTGCACTCTCTGGACTCACTGCACTGCATCCCCAGTGGTGCGACTGCACTCTCTGGACTCACTGCACTGCATCACCATTGGTGCCAGGGCACTCTCCGGACTCACTGCAGTGCATCCGCAGTGGTGCCAGTGCACTCTTTCGAGTCACTGCACTGCATCCCCATTAGTGCCAGTGCATTCTCAAGACTCATTGCAGTGCATCCCCAGTGGTGCCAATGCACTCTCTGGACTCACTGCACTGCATCCCCAGTGGTGCCAGTGCACTCTCTGGACTCACTGCACTGCATCCCCAGTGGTGCCAGTGCACTCTCCGGACTCACTGCACTGCATCCCCAGTGGTGCCAGTGCACTCTCTGGACTCACTGCAGTGCATCCCCAGTGGTGCCAGTGCACTCTCTGCACTCACTGCACTGCATCCCCAGTGGTGCCAGTGCACTCTCTGCACTCACTGCACTGCATCCCCGGTGTCCCAGAGCACTCTCTGGACTCACCGAGGTGCATCCCCAGTGGTGCCAGTGCACTCTCTGGACTCACCGCACTGCATCACCTTTGGTGCCAGGGCACTCTCCGGACTCACTGCAGTGCATCCCCAGTGGTGCCAGTGCACTCTTTCGAGTCACTGCACTGCATCCCCAGTGGTGCCAGTGCATTCTCTGGACTCACTGCAGTGCATCCCCTTTGGTGCCAGTGCAGTCTCTGGAGTCACTGCAGTGCATCCCCAGTGGTGCCAGTGCACTCTCTGGACGCACTGTACTGCATCCCCAGTGCTGACAGTGCACTCACTGGACTCACTGCACTGCATCCCCAGTGGTGCCAGTGCACTCTCTGGACTCACTGCAGTGCATCTTCTTTTGCGCCAGTGCACTCTCTGGACTCACTGCACTGCATCCCCAGTGGTGCCAGTGCACTCTCTGGACTCACTGCACAGCATCCCCAGAGGTGCCAGTGCACTCTCTGGACTCACTGCACTGCATCCCCAGTGGTGCCAGTGCACTCTCTGGACTCACTGCACTGCATCCCCTGTGGTGCCAGTACACTCTCTGGACTCACTGCAGTGCATCCCCAGTGGTGCCAGTGTACTCTCTGGACTCACTGCACTGCATCACCAGCGGTGCCAGTGCACTCTCTGGACTCACTGCAGTGCATCCCCAGTGGTGCCAGTGCACTTTCTGGAGTCACTGCACTGCATCCCCAGTGGTGCCAGTGCACTCTCTGGACTCACTGCACTGCATCCCCAGTGGTGCCAGTGCACTCTGTGGACTCACTGCAGTGCATCCCCAGTGTTGCCAGTGCACTCTCTGGAGTCACTGCACTGCATCCCCAGTGGTGCCAGTGCACTCTCTGGACTCACTGCACTGCATCCCCAGTGGTGCCAGTGCACTCTCTGGACTCACTGCAGTGCATCCCCAGTGGCGCCAGTGCACTCTCTGGACTCACTGCACTGCATCCCCAGTGGTGCCAGTGCACTCTCTGGACTCACTGCAGTGCATCCCCAGTGGTGCCAGTGCACTCTCTGGACTCACTGCAGTGCTTCCGCACTGGTGCCAGTGCACTCTCTGCACTCACTGCACTGCATCAACAGTGGTGCCTCTGCACTCTCTGGAGTCACTGCACTGCATCCCCAGTGGTGCCAGTGCACTCTCTGGACTCACTGTAGTGCATCCCCAGTGGTGCCAGTGCACTCTCTGGACTCACTGCACTGCATCCCCAGTGGTGCCAGTGCACTCTCTGGACTCACTGCAGTGCATCCCTTCTGGTGCCTTTGCACTCTCAGGACTCACTGCACTGCATCCCCAGTGGTGCCAGTGCACTCTCTGGACTCAGTGCACTGCATCCCCAGTGGTGCCAGTGCACTCTCTGCACTCACTGCACTGCATCCCCAATGGTGCCACTGCACTCTCTGGACTCACTGCACTGCATCCCCAGTGGTGCCAGTGCACTCTCTGCACTCACTGCACTGCATCCCCAGTGGTGCCAGTGCACTCTCTGAGCTCACTGCAGTGCATCCCCAGTGGTGCCAGTGCACTCTCTGGACTCACTGCACTGCATCCCCAGTGGTGCCAGTGCACTCTCTGGACTCACTGCACTGCATCAACAGTGGTGCCAGTGCACTCTCTGCACTCACTGCACTGCATCCCCAGTGGTGCCAGTGTAGTCTCTGGACTCACAGCAGTGCATCCCCAGTGGTGCCAGTGCAACTACTGGACTCACTGCAGTGTAGCTCAGTGGTGCCAGTGCCCTCTCTGGACTCACTGCACTGCATCCCCAGTGGTGCCAGTGCACTCTCTGCACTCACTGCACTGCATCCCCAGTGGCGCCAGTGCACTCACTGCACTCACTGCACTGCATCCCCAGTGGTGCCAGTGCACTCTCTGGACCCACTGCAGTGCATCCCCAGTGGTGCCAGTGCACTCTCTGGACTCACTGCACTGCATCCCCAATGGTGCCACTGCACTCTCTGTAGTCACTGCACTGTGTCCCCAGTGGTGCCAGTGCACTCTCTGGACTCACTGCAGTGTATCCCCTGTGGTGCCAGTGCACTCTGTGGACTCACTGCACTGCATCCCAGTGGTGCCAGTGCACTCTCTGCACTCACTGCACTGCATCACCAGTGGTGCCAGTGTACTCTCTGGACTCACTGCAGTGCATCCCCAGTGGTGCCAGTGCACTCTCTGGAGTCACTGCACTGCATCCCCAGTGCTGCCAGTGCACTCTCTGGACTCACTGCACTGCATCCCCAGTGGTGCCAGTGCACTCTCTGGACTCACTGCAGTGCATCCCCAGTGGTGCCAGTGCAGTCTCTGGACTCACTGCACTTCATCCCCAGTGGTGCCAGTGCACTCTCTGGACTCACTGCATTGCATCCCCAGTGGTGCCAGTGCACTCTCTGGACTCACTGCACTGCATCCCCAGTGGTGCCACTGCACTCTCTGGACTCACTGCACTGCATCACCATTGGTGCCAGGGCACTCTCCGGACTCACTGCAGTGCATCCGCAGTGGTGCCACTGCAATCTTTCGAGTCACTGCAGTGCATCCCCAGTGGTGCCAGTGCACTCTCTGGACTCACTGCACTGCATCCCCAGTGGTGCCAGTGCACTCTCTGCACTCACTGCACTGCATCCCCAGTGTTCCCAGAGCACTCTCTGGACTCACTGCACTGCATCCCCAGTGGTGCCAGTGCACTCTCTGGACTCACTGCAGTGCATCCCCAGTGGTGCCAGTGCACTCTGTGGACTCACTGCACTGCATCCCCAGTGGTGCCACTGCACTCTCTGGACTCACTGCACTGCATCACCATTGGTGACAGGGCACTCTCCGGACTCACTGCAGTGCATCCGCAGTGGTGCCAGTGCACTCTTTCGAGTCACTGCACTGCATCCCCATTAGTGCCAGTGCATTCTCTGGACTCATTGCAGTGCATCCCCAGTGGTGCCAGTGCACTCTCTGGACTCACTGCACTGCATCCCCAGTGGTGCCAGTGCACTCTCTGGACTCACTGCACTGCATCCCCAGTGCTGACAGTGCACTATCTGGACTCACTGCACTGCATCCCCAGTGCTGACAGTGCACTCTCTGGACTCACTGCACTGCATCCCCAGTGGTGCCACTGCACTCTCTGGACTCACTGCACTGCATCCCCAGTGGTGCCAGTGCACTCTCTGGACTCAGTGCACTGCATCCCCAATGGTGCCACTGCACTCTCTGGACTCACTGCACTGCATCCCCAGTGGTGCCAGTGCACTCTCTGCACTCACTGCACTGCATCCCCAGTGGTGCCAGTGCACTCTCTGAGCTCACTGCAGTGCATCCCCAGTGGTGCCAGTGCACTCTCTGGACTCACTGCACTGCATCCCCAGTGGTGCCAGTGCACTCTCTGGACTCACTGCAGTGCATCAACAGTGGTGCCAGTGCACTCTCTGCACTCACTGCACTGCATCCCCAGTGGTGCCAGTGTAGTCTCTGGACTCACAGCAGTGCATCCCCAGTGGTGCCAGTGCAACTACTGGACTCACTGCAGTGTAGCTCAGTGGTGCCAGTGCCCTCTCTGGACTCACTGCACTGCATCCCCAGTGGTGCCAGTGCACTCTCTGGACTCACTGCACTGCATCCCCAGTGGTGCCAGTGCACTGTCTGGACTCACTGTAGTGTATCGCCATTGGAGCCGGTGCACTCTCTGGACTCACTAAACTGCATCCCCAGTGGTGCCAGAGAACTCTCTGGTCTCACTGCAGTGCATCCCCAGTGGTGCCAGTGCACTCTCTGGACTCACTGCAGTGCATCCCCAGTGGCGCCAGTGCACTCACTGCACTCACTGCACTGCATTCCCAGTGGTGCCAGTGCACTCTCTGGACCCACTGCAGTGCATCCCCACTGGTGCCAGTGCACTCTCTGGACTCACTGCACTGCATCCCCAATGGTGCCAGTGCACTCTCTGTAGTCACTGCACTGCGTCCCCAGTGGTGCCAGTGCACTCTCTGGACTCACTGCAGTGTATCCCCTGTGGTGCCAGTGCACTCTCTGGACTCACTGCACTGCATCCCAGTGGTGCCAGTGCACTCTCTGCACTCACTGCACTGCATCACCAGTGGTGCCAGTGTACTCTCTGGACTCACTGCAGTGCATCCCCAGTGGTGCCAGTGCACTCTCTGGACTCACTGCACTGCATCCCCAGTGCTGCCAGTGCACTCTCTGGACTCACTGCAGTGCATCCCCAGTGGTGCCAGTGCACTCTCTGGACTCACTGCAGTGCATCCCCAGTGGTGCCAGTGCACTCTCTGGACTCACTGCATTGCATCCCCAGTGGTGCCAGTGCACTCTCTGGACTCACTGCACTGCATCCCCAGTGGTGCCACTGCACTCTCTGGACTCACTGCACTGCATCACCATTGGTGCCAGGGCACTCTCCGGACTCACTGCAGTGCATCCGCAGTGGTGCCACTGCACTCTTTCGAGTCACTGCAGTGCATCCCCAGTGGTGCCAGTGCACTCTCTGGACTCACTGCACTGCATCCCCAGTGGTGCCAGTGCACTCTCTGCACTCACTGCACTGCATCCCCTGTGTTCCCAGAGCACTCTCTGGACTCACTGCAGTGCATCCCCAGTGGTGCCAGTGCACTCTCTGGACTCACTGCAGTGCATCCCCAGTGGTGCCAGTGCACTCTCTGGACTCACTGCACTGCATCCCCAGTGGTGCCACTGCACTCTCTGGACTCACTGCACTGCATCACCATTGGTGACAGGGCACTCTCTGGACTCACTGCAGTGCATCCGCAGTGGTGCCAGTGCACTCTTTCGAGTCACTGCACTGCATCCCCATTAGTGCCAGTGCATTCTCTGGACTCATTGCAGTGCATCCCCAGTGGTGCCAGTGCACTCTCTGGACTCACTGCACTGCATCCCCAGTGGTGCCAGTGCACTCTCTGGACTCACTGCACTGCATCCCCAGTGCTGACAGTGCACTATCTGGACTCACTGCACTGCATCCCCAGTGCTGACAGTGCACTCTCTGGACTCACTGCAGTGCATCCCCAGTGGTGCCAGTGCACTCTCTGGACTCACTGCACTGCATCCCCAGTGGTGCCAGTGCACTCTCTGGACTCACTGCACTGCATCCCCAGTGGTGCCAGAGCACTCTATGGACTCACTGCACTTCATCCCCAGTGGTGCCAGTGCACTCTCTGCACTCACTGCATTGCATCCCCAGTGGTGCCAGTGCACTCTCTGCACTCACTGCACTGCATCCCCGGTGTCCCAGAGCACTCTCTGGACTCACTGCAGTGCATCCCCAGTGGTGCCAGTGCACTCTCTGGACTCACCGCAGTGCATCACCAGTGGTGCCAGTGCACTCTGTGGACTCACTGCAGTGCAGCCCCTGAGGTGCCAGTGTACTCTCTGGATCACTGCACTGCATCACCATTGGTGCCAGGGCACTCTCTGGACTCACTGCACTGCATCCACAGTGGTGCCAGTGCACTCTTTCGAGTCACTGCACTGCATCCCCAGTGGTGCCAGTGCATTCTCTGGACTCACTGCAGTGCATCCCCATTGGTGCCAGTGCAGTCTCTGGAGTCACTGCAGTGCATCCCCAGTGGTGCCAGTGCACTCTCTGGACTCACTGCACTGCATCCCCTGTGCTGACAGTGCACTCACTGGACTCACTGCACTGCATCCCCAGTGGTGCCAGTGCACTCTCTGGACTCACTGCAGTGCATCTTCTTTTGCGCCAGTGCACTCTCTGGACTCACTGCACTGCATCCCCAGTGGTGCCAGTGCACTCTCTGGAGTCACTGCACTGCATCCCCAGTGGTGCCAGTGCACTCTCTGGACTCAATGCAGTGCATCCCCAGTGGTGCCAGTGCACTCTCTGGACTCACCGGGGTGCATCCCCAGTGGTGCCAGTGCACTCTCTGGACTCACTGCACTGCATCCCCTGTGGTGCCAGTACACTCTCTGGACTCACTGCAGTGCATCCCCAGTGGTGCCAGTGTACTCTCTGGACTCACTGCACTGCATCACCAGCGGTGCCAGTGCACTCTCTGGACTCACTGCAGTGCATCCCCAGTGGTGCCAGTGCACTCTCTGGACTCACTGCACTGCATCCACAGTGGTGCCAGTGCACTCTCTGGAGTCACTGCGCTGCATCCCCAGTGGTGCCAGTGCCCTCTGTGGACTCACTGCACTACATCCCCTGTGGGGCCAGTGCACTCTCTGGACTCAGTGCAGTGCATCCCCAGTGGTGCGAGTGCACTCTCTGGACTCACCGGGGTGCATCCCCAGTGGTGCCAGTGCACTCTGTGGACTCACCGGGGTGCATCCCCAGTGGTGCCAGTGCACTCTCTGGACTCACTGCACTGCATCCCCAGTGGTGCCAGTGCACTCTCTGCACTCACTGCACTGCATCCCCAGTGGTTCCAGTGCACTCTCTGGACTCACTGCAGTGCATCCCCAGTGGCGCCAGTGCACTCTCTGGACTCACTGCACTGCATCCCATTGGTGCTAGTGCACTCTCTGGACTCACTGCACTGCATCCCCAGTGGTGCCAGTGCACTCTCTGGACTCACTGCACTGCATTCCCAGTGGTGCCAGTGCACTCTCTGGACTCACTGCAGTGCATCCGCAGTGGTGCCAGTGCACTCTCTGAACTCACTGCAGTGCTTCCGCACTGGTGCCAGTGCACTCTCTGCACTCACTGCACTGCATCAACAGTGGTGCCTCTGCACTCTCTGGAGTCACTGCACTGCATCCCCAGTGGTGCCAGTGCACTCTCTGGACTCACTGCACTGCATCCCCAGTGGAGCCAGTGCACTCTCTGGACTCACTGCACTGCATCCCCAGTGGTGCCAGTGCACTCTCTGGACTCACTGCAGTCCATCCCCAGTGGTGCCTTTGCACTCTCAGGACTCACTGCACTGCATCCCCACTGGTGCCAGTGCACTCTCTGGACTCAGTGCACTGCATCCCCAGTGGTGCCAGTGCACTCTCTGGACTCAGTGCACTGCATCCCCAATGGTGCCACTGCACTCTCTGGACTCACTGCACTGCATCCCCAGTGGTGCCAGTGCACTCTCTGCACTCACTGCACTGCATCCCCAGTGGTGCCAGTGCACTCTCTGAGCTCACTGCAGTGCATCCCCAGTGGTGCCAGTGCACTCTCTGGACTCACTGCACTGCATCCCCAGTGGTGTCAGTGCACTCTCTGGACTCACTGCACTGCATCAACAGTGGTGCCAGTGCACTCTCTCCACTCACTGCACTGCATCCCCAGTGGTGCCTGTGTAGTCTCTGGACTCACAGCAGTGTATCCCCAGCGGTGCCAGTGCAACTACTGGACTCACTGCAGTGTGTCTCAGTGGTGCCAGTGCCCTCTCTGGTCTCACTGCAGTGCATCCCCAGTGGTGCCAGTGCACTCTCTGGACTCACTGCACTGCATCCCCAGTGGTGCCAGTGCACTGTCTGGACTCACTGCAGTGTATCACCATTGGAGCCGGTGCACTCTCTGGACTCACTAAACTGCATCCCCAGTGGTGCCAGGGCACTCTCTGGACTCACAGCACTGCATCCCCATTGGTGCCAGTGCACTCTCTGGACTCACTGCACTAAAACCCCAGTGGTGCCAGTGCACTCTCTGGACTCACTGCACTGCATCCCCAGTGGTGCCAGTGCACTCTCTGGACTCACCGGGGTGCATCCCCAGTGGTGCCAGTGCACTCTCTGGACTCACTGCACTGCATCCCCTGTGGTGCCAGTACACTCTCTGGACTCACTGCAGTGCATCCCTTGTGGTGCCTTTGCACTCTCAGGACTCACTGCACTGCATCCCCACTGGTGCCAGTGCACTCTCTGGACTCACTGCAGTGCATCCCCAGTGGTGCCAGTGCACTTTCTGGAGTCACTGCAGTGCATCCCCTGTTGTGCCAGTGCACTCTCTGCACTCACTGCACTGCATCCCCAGAAGTGCCAGTGCACTCACTGGACTCACTGCACTGCATCCCCAGTGGTTCCATTGCACTCTCTGGACTCACTGCATTGGATCCCCAGTGGTGTCAGTGCACTCTCTGGACTCAGTGCAGTGCATCCCCAGTGGTGCCAGTGCACTCTCTGGACTCACTGCACTGCATCCCCAATGGTGCCAGTGCACTCTCTGTAGTCACTGCACTGCGTCCCCAGTGGTGCCAGTGCACTCTCTGGACTCACTGCAGTGTATCCCCTGTGGTGCCAGTGCACTCTGTGGACTCACTGCACTGCATCCCAGTGGTGCCAGTGCACTCTCTGCACTCACTGCACTGCATCACCAGTGGTGCCAGTGTACTCTCTGGACTCACTGCAGTGCATCCCCAGTGGTGCCAGTGCACTCTCTGGAGTCACTGCACTGCATCCCCAGTGCTGCCAGTGCACTCTCTGGACTCACTGCAGTGCATCCCCAGTGGTGCCAGTGCACTCTCTGGACTCACTGCACTGCACCCCCAGTGGTGCCAGTGCACTCTCCGGACTCACTGCACTGCATCCCCATTGGTGCCAGAGCACTCTATGGACTCACTGCACTGCATCCCCAGTGGTGCCAGTGCACTCTCTGCACTCACTGCATTGCATCCCCAGTGGTGCCAGTGCACTCTCTGCACTCACTGCACTGCATCCCCGGTGTCCCAGAGCACTCTCTGGACTCACCGAGGTGCATCCCCAGTGGTGCCAGTGCACTCTCTGGACTCACCGCACTGCATCACCAGTGGTGCCAGTGCACTCTGTGGACTCACTGCAGTGCAGCCCCTGAGGTGCCAGTGTACTCTCTGGATCACTGCACTGCATCACCATTGGTGCCAGGGCACTCTCTGGGCTCACTGCACTGCATCCACAGTGGTGCCAGTGCACTCTTTCGAGTCACTGCACTGCATCCCCAGTGGTGCCAGTGCATTCTCTGGACTCACTGCAGTGCATCCCCATTGGTGCCAGTGCAGTCTCTGGAGTCACTGCAGTGCATCCCCAGTGGTGCCAGTGCACTCTCTGCACTCACTGCACTGCATCCCCAGTGTTCCCAGAGCACTCTCTGGACTCACTGCAGTGCATCCCCAGTGGTGCCAGTGCACTCTCTGGACTCACTGCACTGCATCCCCACTGGTGCGAGTGCACTCTCTGGACTCACTGCACTGCATCCCCAGTGGTGCCACTGCACTCTCTGGACTCACTGCACTGCATCACCATTGGTGCCAGGGCACTCTCCGGACTCACTGCAGTGCATCCGCAGTGGTGCCAGTGCACTCTTTCGAGTCACTGCACTGCATCCCCATTAGTGCCAGTGCATTCTCAAGACTCATTGCAGTGCATCCCCAGTGGTGCCAATGCACTCTCTGGACTCACTGCACTGCATCCCCAGTGGTGCCAGTGCACTCTCTCGACTCACTGCACTGCATCCCCAGTGGTGCCAGTGCACTCTCCGGACTCACTGCACTGCATCCCCAGTGGTGCCAGTGCACTCTCTGGACTCACTGCAGTGCATCCCCAGTGGTGCCAGTGCACTCTCTGCACTCACTGCACTGCATCCCCAGTGGTGCCAGTGCACTCTCTGCACTCACTGCACTGCATCCCCGGTGTCCCAGAGCACTCTCTGGACTCACCGAGGTGCATCCCCAGTGGTGGCAGTGCACTCTCTGGACTCACCGCACTGCATCACCATTGGTGCCAGGGCACTCTCCGGACTCACTGCAGTGCATCCCCAGTGGTGCCAGTGCACTCTTTCGAGTCACTGCACTGCATCCCCAGTGGTGCCAGTGCATTCTCTGGACTCACTGCAGTGCATCCCCATTGGTGCCAGTGCAGTCTCTGGAGTCACTGCAGTGCATCCCCAGTGGTGCCAGTGCACTCTCTGGACGCACTGTACTGCATCCCCAGTGCTGACAGTGCACTCACTGGACTCACTGCACTGCATCCCCAGTGGTGCCAGTGCACTCTCTGGACTCACTGCAGTGCATCTTCTTTTGCGCCAGTGCACTCTCTGGACTCACTGCACTGCATCCCCAGTGGTGCCAGTGCACTCTCTGGACTCACTGCACAGCATCCCCAGAGGTGCCAGTGCACTCTCTGGACTCACTGCACTGCATCCCCAGTGGTGCCAGTGCACTCTCTGGACTCACTGCACTGCATCCCCTGTGGTGCCAGTACACTCTCTGGACTCACTGCAGTGCATCCCCAGTGGTGCCAGTGTACTCTCTGGACTCACTGCACTGCATCACCAGCGGTGCCAGTGCACTCTCTGGACTCACTGCAGTGCATCCCCAGTGGTGCCAGTGCACTTTCTGGAGTCACTGCACTGCATCCCCAGTGGTGCCAGTGCACTCTCTGGACTCACTGCAGTGCATCCCCAGTGGTGCCAGTGCACTCTGTGGACTCACTGCAGTGCATCCCCAGTGTTGCCAGTGCACTCTCTGGAGTCACTGCACTGCATCCCCAGTGGTGCCAGTGCACTCTCTGGACTCACTGCACTGCATCCCCAGTGGTGCCAGTGCACTCTCTGGACTCACTGCAGTGCATCCCCAGTGGCGCCAGTGCACTCTCTGGACTCACTGCACTGCATCCCATTGGTTCTAGTGCACTCTCTGGACTCACTGCACTGCATCCCCAGTGGTGCCAGTGCACTCTCTGGACTCACTGCACTGCATCCCCAGTGGTGCCAGTGCACTCTCTGGACTCACTGCAGTGCATCCCCAGTGGTGCCAGTGCACTCTCTGGACTCACTGCAGTGCTTCCGCACTGGTGCCAGTGCACTCTCTGCACTCACTGCACTGCATCAACAGTGGTGCCTCTGCACTCTCTGGAGTCACTGCACTGCATCCCCAGTGGTGCCAGTGCACTCTCTGGACTCACTGTAGTGCATCCCCAGTGGTGCCAGTGCACTCTCTGGACTCACTGCACTGCATCCCCAGTGGTGCCAGTGCACTCTCTGGACTCACTGCAGTGCATCCCTTGTGGTGCCTTTGCACTCTCAGGACTCACTGCACTGCATCCCCAGTGGTGCCAGTGCACTCTCTGGACTCAGTGCACTGCATCCCCAGTGGTGCCAGTGCACTCTCTGCACTCACTGCACTGCATCCCCAATGGTGCCACTGCACTCTCTGGACTCACTGCACTGCATCACCAGTGGTGCCAGTGCACTCTCTGCACTCACTGCACTGCATCCCCAGTGGTGCCAGTGCACTCTCTGAGCTCACTG
The DNA here is from genome assembly GCF_964211835.1 of Anser anser. Classification (NCBI taxonomy): domain Eukaryota; kingdom Metazoa; phylum Chordata; class Aves; order Anseriformes; family Anatidae; genus Anser; species Anser anser. The sequence goes on along the minus strand of NW_028153459.1, from coordinate 83,275 downwards.
CAGTGCATCCCCAGTGGTGCCAGTGCACTCTCTGGACTCACTGCACTGCATCCCCAGTGGTGCCAGTGCACTCTCTGGACTCACTGCACTGCATCAACAGTGGTGCCAGTGCACTCTCTGCACTCACTGCACTGCATCCCCAGTGGTGCCAGTGTAGTCTCTGGACTCACAGCAGTGCATCCCCAGTGGTGCCAGTGCAACTACTGGACTCACTGCAGTGTAGCTCAGTGGTGCCAGTGCCCTCTCTGGACTCACTGCACTGCATCCCCAGTGGTGCCAGTGCACTCTCTGGACTCACTGCAGTGCATCCCCAGTGGCGCCAGTGCACTCACTGCACTCACTGCACTGCATCCCCAGTGGTGCCAGTGCACTCTCTGGACCCACTGCAGTGCATCCCCACTGGTGCCAGTGCACTCTTTGGACTCACTGCACTGCATCCCCAATGGTGCCACTGCACTCTCTGGACTCACTGCAGTGCATCCCCAGTGGTGCCAGTGCACTCTCTGGAGTCACTGCACTGCATCCCCAGTGCTGCCAGTGCACTCTCTGGACTCACTGCACTGCATCCCCAGTGGTGCCAGTGCACTCTCTGGACTCACTGCAGTGCATCCCCAGTGGTGCCAGTGCAGTCTCTGGACTCACTGCACTTCATCCCCAGTGGTGCCAGTGCACTCTCTGGACTCACTGCATTGCATCCCCAGTGGTGCCAGTGCACTCTCTGGACTCACTGCACTGCATCCCCAGTGGTGCCACTGCACTCTCTGGACTCACTGCACTGCATCACCATTGGTGCCAGGGCACTCTCCGGACTCACTGCAGTGCATCCGCAGTGGTGCCACTGCACTCTTTCGAGTCACTGCAGTGCATCCCCAGTGGTGCCAGTGCACTCTCTGGACTCACTGCACTGCATCCCCAGTGGTGCCAGTGCACTCTCTGCACTCACTGCACTGCATCCCCAGTGTTCCCAGAGCACTCTCTGGACTCACTGCAGTGCATCCCCAGTGGTGCCAGTGCACTCTCTGGACTCACTGCAGTGCATCCCCAGTGGTGCCAGTGCACTCTGTGGACTCACTGCACTGCATCCCCAGTGGTGCCACTGCACTCTCTGGACTCACTGCACTGCATCACCATTGGTGACAGGGCACTCTCCGGACTCACTGCAGTGCATCCGCAGTGGTGCCAGTGCACTCTTTCGAGTCACTGCACTGCATCCCCATTAGTGCCAGTGCATTCTCTGGACTCATTGCAGTGCATCCCCAGTGGTGCCAGTGCACTCTCTGGACTCACTGCACTGCATCCCCAGTGGTGTCAGTGCACTCTCTGGACTCACTGCACTGCATCCCCAGTGCTGACAGTGCACTATCTGGACTCACTGCACTGCATCCCCAGTGCTGACAGTGCACTCTCTGGACTCACTGCAGTGCATCCCCAGTGGTGCCAGTGCACTCTCTGGACTCACTGCACTGCATCCCCAGTGGTGCCAGTGCACTCTCTGGACTCACCGGGGTGCATCCCCAGTGGTGCCAGTGCACTCTCTGGACTCAGTGCACTGCATCCCCAATGGTGCCACTGCACTCTCTGGACTCACTGCACTGCATCCCCAGTGGTGCCAGTGCACTCTCTGCACTCACTGCACTGCATCCCCAGTGGTGCCAGTGCACTCTCTGAGCTCACTGCAGTGCATCCCCAGTGGTGCCAGTGCACTCTCTGGACTCACTGCACTGCATCCCCAGTGGTGCCAGTGCACTCTCTGGACTCACTGCAGTGCATCAACAGTGGTGCCAGTGCACTCTCTGCACTCACTGCACTGCATCCCCAGTGGTGCCAGTGTAGTCTCTGGACTCACAGCAGTGCATCCCCAGTGGTGCCAGTGCAACTACTGGACTCACTGCAGTGTAGCTCAGTGGTGCCAGTGCCCTCTCTGGACTCACTGCAGTGCATCAACAGTGGTGCCAGTGCACTCTCTGCACTCACTGCACTGCATCCCCAGTGGTGCCAGTGCACTCTCTGGACTCACTGCAGTGCATCAACAGTGGTGCCAGTGCACTCTCTGCACTCACTGCACTGCATCCCCAGTGGTGCCAGTGCACTCTCTGGACTCACTGCACTGCATCCCCAGTGGTGCCAGTGCACTGTCTGGACTCACTGTAGTGTATCGCCTTTGGAGCCGGTGCACTCTCTGGACTCACTAAACTGCATCCCCAGTGGTGCCAGAGAACTCTCTGGTCTCACTGCAGTGCATCCCCAGTGGTGCCAGTGCACTCTCTGGACTCACTGCAGTGCATCCCCAGTGGCGCCAGTGCACTCACTGCACTCACTGCACTGCATTCCCAGTGGTGCCAGTGCACTCTCTGGACCCACTGCAGTGCATCCCCACTGGTGCCAGTGCACTCTCTGGACTCACTGCACTGCATCCCCAATGGTGCCAGTGCACTCTCTGTAGTCACTGCACTGCGTCCCCAGTGGTGCCAGTGCACTCTCTGGACTCACTGCAGTGTATCCCCTGTGGTGCCAGTGCACTCTGTGGACTCACTGCACTGCATCCCAGTGGTGCCAGTGCACTCTCTGCACTCACTGCACTGCATCACCAGTGGTGCCAGTGTACTCTCTGGACTCACTGCAGTGCATCCCCAGTGGTGCCAGTGCACTCTCTGGAGTCACTGCACTGCATCCCCAGTGCTGCCAGTGCACTCTCTGGACTCACTGCAGTGCATCCCCAGTGGTGCCAGTGCACTCTCTGGACTCACTGCAGTGCATCCCCAGTGGTGCCAGTGCACTCTCTGGACTCACTGCATTGCATCCCCAGTGGTGCCAGTGCACTCTCTGGACTCACTGCACTGCATCCCCAGTGGTGCCAGTGCACTCTCTGGACTCACTGCACTGCATCACCATTGGTGCCAGGGCACTCTCCGGACTCACTGCAGTGCATCCGCAGTGGTGCCACTGCACTCTTTCGAGTCACTGCAGTGCATCCCCAGTGGTGCCAGTGCACTCTCTGGACTCACTGCACTGCATCCCCAGTGGTGCCAGTGCACTCTCTGCACTCACTGCACTGCATCCCCAGTGTTCCCAGAGCACTCTCTGGACTCACTGCAGTGCATCCCCAGTGGTGCCAGTGCACTCTCTGGACTCACTGCACTGCATCCCCAGTGGTGCCAGTGCACTCTCTGGACTCACTGCACTGCATCCCCAGTGGTGCCACTGCACTCTCTGGACTCACTGCACTGCATCACCATTGGTGACAGGGCACTCTCTGGACTCACTGCAGTGCATCCGCAGTGGTGCCAGTGCACTCTTTCGAGTCACTGCACTGCATCCCCAGTGGTGCCAGTGCATTCTCTGGACTCACTGCAGTGCATCCCCATTGGTGCCAGTGCAGTCTCTGGAGTCACTGCAGTGCATCCCCAGTGGTGCCAGTGCACTCTCTGGACTCACTGCACTGCATCCCCAGTGCTGACAGTGCACTCACTGGACTCACTGCACTGCATCCCCAGTGGTGCCAGTGCACTCTCTGGACTCACTGCAGTGCATCTTCTTTTGCGCCAGTGCACTCTCTGGACTCACTGCACTGCATCCCCAGTGGTGCCAGTGCACTCTCTGGACTCACTGCACTGCATCCCCAGTGGTGCCAGTGCACTCTCTGGACTCACTGCAGTGCATCCCCAGTGGTGCCAGTGCACTCTCTGGACTCACCGGGGTGCATCCCCAGTGGTGCCAGTGCACTCTCTGGACTCACTGCACTGCATCCCCTGTGGTGCCAGTACACTCTCTGGACTCACTGTAGTGCATCCCCAGTGGTGCAAGTGTACTCTCTGGACTCACTGCACTGCATCACCAGCGGTGCCAGTGCACTCTCTGGACTCACTGCAGTGCATCCCCAGTGGTGCCAGTGCACTCTCTGGACTCACTGCACTGCATCCACAGTGGTGCCAGTGCACTCTCTGGAGTCACTGCGCTGCATCCCCAGTGGTGCCAGTGCCCTCTGTGGACTCACTGCACTACATCCCCTGTGGGGCCAGTGCACTCTCTGGACTCAGTGCAGTGCATCCCCAGTGGTGCGAGTGCACTCTCTGGACTCACCGGGGTGCATCCCCAGTGGTGCCAGTGCACTCTGTGGACTCACCGGGGTGCATCCCCAGTGGTGCCAGTGCACTCTGTGGACTCACTGCAGTGCATCCCCAGTGTTGCCAGTGCACTCTCTGGACTCACTGCACTGCATCCCCAGTGGTGCCTGTGCACTCTCTGCACTCACTGCACTGCATCCCCAGTGGTTCCAGTGCACTCTCTGGACTCACTGCAGTGCATCCCCAGTGGCGCCAGTGCACTCTCTGGACTCACTGCACTGCATCCCATTGGTGCTAGTGCACTCTCTGGATCACTGCACTGCATCCCCAGTGGTGCCAGTGCACTCTCTGGACTCACTGCACTGCATCCCCAGTGGTGCCAGTGCACTCTCTGGACTCACTGCAGTGCATCCGCAGTGGTGCCAGTGCACTCTCTGCACTCACTGCACTGCATCAACAGTGGTGCCTCTGCACTCTCTGGAGTCACTGCACTGCATCCCCAGTGGTGCCAGTGCACTCTCTGGACTCACTGTAGTGCATCCCCAGTGGAGCCAGTGCACTCTCTGGACTCACTGCACTGCATCCCCAGTGGTGCCAGTGCACTCTCTGGACTCACTGCAGTGCATCCCTTGTGGTGCCTTTGCACTCTCAGGACTCACTGCACTGCATCCCCACTGGTGCCAGTGCACTCTCTGGACTCAGTGCACTGCATCCCCAGTGGTGCCAGTGCACTCTCTGGACTCAGTGCACTGCATCCCCAATGGTGCCACTGCACTCTCTGGACTCACTGCACTGCATCCCCAGTGGTGCCAGTGCACTCTCTGCACTCACTGCACTGCATCCCCAGTGGTGCCAGTGCACTCTCTGAGCTCACTGCAGTGCATCCCCAGTGGTGCCAGTGCACTCTCTGGACTCACTGCACTGCATCCCCAGTGGTGTCAGTGCACTCTCTGGACTCACTGCACTGCATCAACAGTGGTGCCAGTGCACTCTCTCCACTCACTGCACTGCATCCCCAGTGGTGCCTGTGTAGTCTCTGGACTCACAGCAGTGCATCCCCAGTGGTGCCAGTGCAACTACTGGACTCACTGCAGTGTAGCTCAGTGGTGCCAGTGCCCTCTCTGGTCTCACTGCAGTGCATCCCCAGTGGTGCCAGTGCACTCTCTGGACTCACTGCACTGCATCCCCAGTGGTGCCAGTGCACTGTCTGGACTCACTGCAGTGCATCCCCAGTGGTGCCAGTGCACTCTCTGGACTCACTGCACTGCATCCACAGTGGTGCCAGTGCACTCTCTGGAGTCACTGCGCTGCATCCCCAGTGGTGCCAGTGCCCTCTGTGGACTCACTGCACTACATCCCCTGTGGGGCCAGTGCACTCTCTGGACTCAGTGCAGTGCATCCCCAGTGGTGCGAGTGCACTCTCTGGACTCACCGGGGTGCATCCCCAGTGGTGCCAGTGCACTCTGTGGACTCACCGGGGTGCATCCCCAGTGGTGCCAGTGCACTCTGTGGACTCACTGCAGTGCATCCCCAGTGGTGCCAGTGCACTCTCTGGAGTCACTGCACTGCATCCCCAGTGGTGCCAGTGCACTCTCTGCACTCACTGCACTGCATCCCCAGTGGTTCCAGTGCACTCTCTGGACTCACTGCAGTGCATCCCCACTGGTGCCAGTGCACTCTCTGGACTCAGTGCACTGCATCCCCAGTGGTGCCAGTGCACTCTCTGGACTCAGTGCACTGCATCCCCAATGGTGCCACTGCACTCTCTGGACTCACTGCACTGCATCGCCAGTGGTGCCAGTGCACTCTCTGCACTCACTGCACTGCATCCCCAGTGGTGCCAGTGCACTCTCTGGACTCACTGCACTGCATCCCCAGTGGTGCCAGTGCACTCTCTGCACTCACTGCACTGCATCCCCAGTGTTCCCAGAGCACTCTCTGTTCTCACTGAAGTGCATCCCCAGTGGTGCCAGTGCACTCTCTGGACTCACTGCAGTGCATCCCCAGTGGTGCCAGTGCACTCTGTGGACTCACTGCACTGCATCCCCAGTGGTGCCACTGCACTCTCTGGACTCACTGCACTGCATCACCATTGGTGACAGGGCACTCTCCGGACTCACTGCAGTGCATCCGCAGTGGTGCCAGTGCACTCTTTCGAGTCACTGCACTGCATCCCCATTACTGCCAGTGCATTCTCTGGACTCATTGCAGTGCATCCCCAGTGGTGCCAGTGCACTCTCTGGACTCACTGCACTGCATCCCCAGTGGTGCCAGTGCACTCTCTGGACTCACTGCACTGCATCCCCAGTGCTGACAGTGCACTATATGGACTCACTGCACTGCATCCCCAGTGCTGACAGTGCACTCTCTGGACTCACTGCATTGCATCCCCAGTGGTGCCAGTGCACTCTCTGGACTCACTGCACTGCATCCCCAGTGGTGCCAGTGCACTCTCCGGACTCACTGCACTGCGTCCCCAGTGGTGCCAGAGCACTCTATGGACTCACTGCACTGCATCCCCAGTGGTGCCAGTACACTCTCTGCACTCACTGCATTGCATCCCCAGTGGTGCCAGTGCACTCTCTGCACTCACTGCACTGCATCCCCGGTGTCCCAGAGCACTCTCTGGACTCACCGAGGTGCATCCCCAGTGGTGCCAGTGCACTCTCTGGACTCACCGCACTGCATCACCAGTGGTGCCAGTGCACTCTGTGGACTCACTGCAGTGCAGCCCCTGAGGTGCCAGTGTACTCTCTGGATCACTGCACTGCATCACCATTGGTGCCAGGGCACTCTCTGGGCTCACTGCACTGCATCCACAGTGGTGCCAGTGCACTCTTTCGAGTCACTGCACTGCATCCCCAGTGGTGCCAGTGCATTCTCTGGACTCACTGCAGTGCATCCCCATTGGTGCCAGTGCAGTCTCTGGAGTCACTGCAGTGCATCCCCAGTGGTGCCAGTGCACTCTCTGGACTCACTGCACTACATCCCCAGTGCTGACAGTGCACTCACTGGACTCACTGCACTGCATCCCCAGTGGTGCCAGTGCACTCTCTGGACTCACTGCAGTGCATCTTCTTTTGCGCCAGTGCACTCTCTGGACTCACTGCACTGCATCCCCAGTGGTGCCAGTGCACTCTCTGGACTCACTGCAGTGCATCCCCAGTGGTGCCAGTGCACTCTCTGGACTCACCGGGGTGCATCCCTAGTGGTGCCAGTGCACTCTCTGGACTCACTGCACTGCATCCCCTGTGGTGCCAGTACACTCTCTGGACTCACTGCACTGCATCCCCAGTGGTGCCAGTGCACTCTCTGGACTCACTGCACTGCATCCCCAGTGGTGCCAGTGCACTTTCTGGAGACACTGCACTGCATCCCCAGTGGTGCCAGTGCACTCTCTGGAGTCACTGCGCTGCATCCCCAGTGGTGCCAGTGCCCTCTGTGGACTCACTGCACTACATCCCCTGTGGGGCCAGTGCACTCTCTGGACTCAGTGCAGTGCATCCCCAGTGGTGCGAGTGCACTCTCTGGACTCACCGGGGTGCATCCCCAGTCGTGCCAGTGCACTCTGTGGACTCACCGGGGTGCATCCCCAGTGGTGCCAGTGCACTCTGTGGACTCACTGCAGTGCATCCCCAGTGGTGCCAGTGCACTCTCTGGACTCACTGCACTGCATCCCCAGTGGTGCCAGTGCACTCTCTGCACTCACTGCACTGCATCCCCAGTGGTTCCAGTGCACTCTCTGGACTCACTGCAGTGCATCCCCAGTGGCGCCAGTGCACTCTCTGGACTCACTGCACTGCATCCCATTGGTGCTAGTGCACTCTCTGGACTCACTGCACTGCATCCCCAGTGGTGCCAGTGCACTCTCTGGACTCACTGCACTGCATCCCCAGTGGTGCCAGTGCACTCTCTGGACTCACTGCAGTGCATCCGCAGTGGTGCCAGTGCACTCTCTGGACTCACTGCAGTGCTTCCGCACTGGTGCCAGTGCACTCTCTGCACTCACTGCACTGCATCAACAGTGGTGCCTCTGCACTCTCTGGAGTCACTGCACTGCATCCCCAGTGGTGCCAGTGCACTCTCTGGACTCACTGTAGTGCATCCCCAGTGGTGCCAGTGCACTCTCTGGACTCACTGCACTGCATCCCCAGTGGTGCCAGTGCACTCTCTGGACTCACTGCAGTGCATCCCTTGTGGTGCCTTTGCACTCTCAGGACTCACTGCACTGCATCCCCACTGGTGCCAGTGCACTCTCTGGACTCAGTGCACTGCATCCCCAGTGGTGCCAGTGCACTCTCTGGACTCAGTGCACTGCATCCCCAATGGTGCCAGTGCACTCTCTGGACTCACTGCACTGCATCCCCAGTGGTGCCAGTGCACTCTCTGCACTCACTGCACTGCATCCCCAGTGGTGCCAGTGCACTCTCTGAGCTCACTGCAGTGCATCCCCAGTGGTGCCAGTGCACTCTCTGGACTCACTGCACTGCATCCCCAGTGGTGCCAGTGCACTCTCTGGACTCACTGCACTGCATCAACAGTGGTGCCAGTGCACTCTCTCCACTCACTGCACTGCATCCCCAGTGGTGCCTGTGTAGTCTCTGGACTCACAGCAGTGCATCCCCAGTGGTGCCAGTGCAACTACTGGACTCACTGCAGTGTAGCTCAGTGGTGCCAGTGCCCTCTCTGGTCTCACTGCAGTGCATCCCCAGTGGTGCCAGTGCACTCTCTGGACACACTGCACTGCATCCCCAGTGGTGCCAGTGCACTGTCTGGACTCACTGCAGTGTATCGCCATTGGAGCCGGTGCACTCTCTGGACTCACTAAACTGCATCCCCAGTGGTGCCAGGGCACTCTCTGGACTCACAGCACTGCATCCCCATTGGTGCCAGTGCACTCTCTGGACTCACTGCACTAAAACCCCAGTGGTGCCAGTGCAGTCTCTGGACTCACTGCACTGCATCCCCAGTGGTGCCAGTGCACTCTCTGGACTCACTGCACTGCATCCCCAGTGGTGCCAGTGCACTCTCTGGACTCACTGCACTGCATCCCCTGTGGTGCCAGTACACTCTCTGGTCTCACTGCAGTGCATCCCCAGTGGTGCCAGTGTACTGTCTGGACTCACTGCACTGCATCACCAGCGGTGCCAGTGCACTCTCTGGACTCACTGCACTGCATCCCCAGTGGTGCCAGTGCACTTTCTGGAGTCACTGCAGTGCATCCCCTGTTGTGCCAGTGCACTCTCTGCACTCACTGCACTGCATCCCCAGAAGTGCCAGTGCACTCACTGGACTCACTGCACTGCATCCCCAGTGGTTCCATTGCACTCTCTGGACTCACTGCATTGGATCCCCAGTGGTGTCAGTGCACTCTCTGGACTCAGTGCAGTGCATCCCCAGTGGTGCCAGTGCACTCTCTGGACTCACTGCAGTGCTTCCCCACTGGTGCCAGTGCACTCTCTGGACTCACTGCACTGCATCCCCAGTGGTGCCAGTGCACTCTCTGGACTCACTGCAGTGCATCACCAGTGGTGCCAGTGCACTCTCTGGAGTCACTGCACTGCATCCCCAGTGGAGCCAGTGCACTCTCTGGACTCACTGCACTGCATTCCCAGTGGTGCCAGTGCACTCTATGGACTCACTGCACTGCATCCCCAATGGTGCCAGTGCACTCTCTGTAGTCACTGCACTGCGTCCCCAATGGTGCCAGTGCACTCTCTGGACTCACTGCAGTGCATCCCCAGTGGTGCCAGTGCACTCTCTGGACTCACTGCACTTCATCCCCAGTGGTGCCAGTGCACTCTCTGGACTCTCTGCAGTGCATCCCCAGAGCACTCTCTGTACTCACTGCAGTGCATCCCCAGTGGTGTCACTGCACTCTCTGGACTCACTGCACTGCATCCCCAGTGGTGCCAGTGCACTCTCTGCACTCACTGCACTGCATCCCCAGTGGTGCCAGTGCACTCTCTGAGCTCACTGCAGTGCATCCCCAGTGGTGCCAGTGCACTCTCTGGACTCACTGCAGTGCATCCCCAGTGGTGCCAGTGCACTCTCTGGACTCACTGCACTGCATCCCCAGTGGTGCCAGTGCACTCTCTGGACTCACTGCAATGCATCCCCTATGGTGCCACTGCACTCTCTGGACTCACTGCACTGCATCCCCACTGGTGCCAGGGCACTCTCTGGACTCACTGCACTGCATCCCCAGTGGTGCCTGTGAAGTCTCTGGACTCACTGTAGTGCATCCACAATGGTGCCAGTGCACTCTTTGGACTCACTGCACTGCATCCCCAGTGGTGCCACTGTACTCTCTGGACTCACTACACTGCATCCCCAGTGGTGCCACTGCACTCTCTGGACTCACTGCACTGCATCACCATTGGTGCCAGGGCACTCTCCGGACTCACTGCAGTGCATCCGCAGTGGTGCCACTGCACTCTTTCGAGTCACTGCAGTGCATCCCCAGTGGTGCCAGTGCACTCTCTGGACTCACTGCACTGCATCCCCAGTGGTGCCAGTGCACTCTCTGCACTCACTGCACTGCATCCCCAGTGTTCCCAGAGCACTCTCTGTTCTCACTGAAGTGCATCCCCAGTGGTGCCAGTGCACTCTCTGGACTCACTGCAGTGCATCCCCAGTGGTGCCAGTGCACTCTGTGGACTCACTGCACTGCATCCCCAGTGGTGCCACTGCACTCTCTGGACTCACTGCACTGCATCACCATTGGTGACAGGGCACTCTCCGGACTCACTGCAGTGCATCCGCAGTGGTGCCAGTGCACTCTTTCGAGTCACTGCACTGCATCCCCATTAGTGCCAGTGCATTCTCTGGACTCATTGCAGTGCATCCCCAGTGGTGCCAGTGCACTCTCTGGACTCACTGCACTGCATCCCCAGTGGTGCCAGTGCACTCTCTGGACTCACTGCACTGCATCCCCAGTGCTGACAGTGCACTATATGGACTCACTGCACTGCATCCCCAGTGCTGACAGTGCACTCTCTGGACTCAGTGCACTGCATCCCCAGTGGTGCCAGTGCACTCTCTGGACTCAGTGCACTGCATCCCCAATGGTGCCAGTGCACTCTCTGGACTCACTGCACTGCATCCCCAGTGGTGCCAGTGCACTCTCTGCACTCACTGCACTGCATCCCCAGTGGTGCCAGTGCACTCTCTGAGCTCACTGCAGTGCATCCCCAGTGGTGCCAGTGCACTCTCTGGACTCACTGCACTGCATCCCCAGTGGTGCCAGTGCACTCTCTGGACTCACTGCACTGCATCAACAGTGGTGCCAGTGCACTCTCTCTACTCACTGCACTGCATCCCCAGTGGTGCCTGTGTAGTCTCTGGACTCACAGCAGTGCATCCCCAGTGGTGCCAGTGCAACTACTGGACTCACTGCAGTGTAGCTCAGTGGTGCCAGTGCCCTCTCTGGTCTCACTGCAGTGCATCCCCAGTGGTGCCAGTGCACTCTCTGGACACACTGCACTGCATCCCCAGTGGTGCCAGTGCACTGTCTGGACTCACTGCAGTGTATCGCCATTGGAGCCGGTGCACTCTCTGGACTCACTAAACTGCATCCCCAGTGGTGCCAGGGCACTCTCTGGACTCACAGCACTGCATCCCCATTGGTGCCAGTGCACTCTCTGGACTCACTGCACTAAAACCCCAGTGGTGCCAGTGCAGTCTCTGGACTCACTGCACTGCATCCCCAGTGGTGCCAGTGCACTCTCTGGACTCACTGCACTGCATCCCCAGTGGTGCCAGTGCACTCTCTGGACTCACTGCACTGCATCCCCTGTGGTGCCAGTACACTCTCTGGTCTCACTGCAGTGCATCCCCAGTGGTGCCAGTGTACTGTCTGGACTCACTGCACTGCATCACCAGCGGTGCCAGTGCACTCTCTGGACTCACTGCACTGCATCCCCAGTGGTGCCAGTGCACTTTCTGGAGTCACTGCAGTGCATCCCCTGTTGTGCCAGTGCACTCTCTGCACTCACTGCACTGCATCCCCAGAAGTGCCAGTGCACTCACTGGACTCACTGCACTGCATCCCCAGTGGTTCCATTGCACTCTCTGGACTCACTGCATTGGATCCCCAGTGGTGTCAGTGCACTCTCTGGACTCAGTGCAGTGCATCCCCAGTGGTGCCAGTGCACTCTCTGGACTCACTGCAGTGCTTCCCCACTGGTGCCAGTGCACTCTCTGGACTCACTGCACTGCATCCCCAGTGGTGCCAGTGCACTCTCTGGACTCACTGCAGTGCATCACCAGTGGTGCCAGTGCACTCTCTGGAGTCACTGCACTGCATCCCCAGTGGAGCCAGTGCACTCTCTGGACTCACTGCACTGCATTCCCAGTGGTGCCAGTGCACTCTATGGACTCACTGCACTGCATCCCCAATGGTGCCAGTGCACTCTCTGTAGTCACTGCACTGCGTCCCCAATGGTGCCAGTGCACTCTCTGGACTCACTGCAGTGCATCCCCAGTGGTGCCAGTGCACTCTCTGGACTCACTGCACTTCATCCCCAGTGGTGCCAGTGCACTCTCTGGACTCACTGCAGTGCATCCCCAGAGCACTCTCTGTACTCACTGCAGTGCATCCCCAGTGGTGTCACTGCACTCTCTGGACTCACTGCACTGCATCCCCAGTGGTGCCAGTGCACTCTCTGCACTCACTGCACTGCATCCCCAGTGGTGCCAGTGCACTCTCTGAGCTCACTGCAGTGCATCCCCAGTGGTGCCAGTGCACTCTCTGGACTCACTGCACTGCATCAACAGTGGTGCCAGTGCACTCTCTCCACTCACTGCACTGCATCCCCAGTGGTGCCAGTGCACTCTCTGGACTCACTGCAATGCATCCCCTATGGTGCCACTGCACTCTCTGGACTCACTGCACTGCATCCCCAGTGGTGCCAGGGCACTCTCTGGACTCACTGCACTGCATCCCCAGTGGTGCCTGTGAAGTCTCTGGACTCACTGTAGTGCATCCACAATGGTGCCAGTGCACTCTTTGGACTCACTGCACTGCATCCCCAGTGGTGCCACTGTACTCTCTGGACTCACTACACTGCATCCCCAGTGGTGCCACTGCACTCTCTGGACTCACTGCACTGCATCACCATTGGTGCCAGGGCACTCTCCGGACTCACTGCAGTGCATCCGCAGTGGTGCCACTGCACTCTTTCGAGTCACTGCAGTGCATCCCCAGTGGTGCCAGTGCACTCTCTGGACTCACTGCACTGCATCCCCAGTGGTGCCAGTGCACTCTCTGCACTCACTGCACTGCATCCCCAGTGTTCCCAGAGCACTCTCTGTTCTCACTGAAGTGCATCCCCAGTGGTGCCAGTGCACTCTCTGGACTCACTGCAGTGCATCCCCAGTGGTGCCAGTGCACTCTGTGGACTCACTGCACTGCATCCCCAGTGGTGCCACTGCACTCTCTGGACTCACTGCACTGCATCACCATTGGTGACAGGGCACTCTCCGGACTCACTGCAGTGCATCCGCAGTGGTGCCAGTGCACTCTTTCGAGTCACTGCACTGCATCCCCATTAGTGCCAGTGCATTCTCTGGACTCATTGCAGTGCATCCCCAGTGGTGCCAGTGCACTCTCTGGACTCACTGCACTGCATCCCCAGTGGTGCCAGTGCACTCTCTGGACTCACTGCACTGCATCCCCAGTGCTGACAGTGCACTATATGGACTCACTGCACTGCATCCCCAGTGCTGACAGTGCACTCTCTGGACTCACTGCATTGCATCCCCAGTGGTGCCAGTGCACTCTCTCCACTCACTGCACTGCATCCCCAGTGGTGCCAGTGCACTCTCCGGACTCACTGCACTGCATCCCCAGTGGTGCCAGAGCACTCTATGGACTCACTGCACTGCATCCCCAGTGGTGCCAGTACACTCTCTGCACTCACTGCATTGCATCCCCAGTGGTGCCAGTGCACTCTCTGCACTCACTGCACTGCATCCCCGGTGTCCCAGAGCACTCTCTGGACTCACCGAGGTGCATCCCCAGTGGTGCCAGTGCACTCTCTGGACTCACCGCACTGCATCACCAGTGGTGCCAGTGCACTCTGTGGACTCACTGCAGTGCAGCCCCTGAGGTGCCAGTGTACTCTCTGGATCACTGCACTGCATCACCATTGGTGCCAGGGCACTCTCTGGGCTCACTGCACTGCATCCACAGTGGTGCCAGTGCACTCTTTCGAGTCACTGCACTGCATCCCCAGTGGTGCCAGTGCATTCTCTGGACTCACTGCAGTGCATCCCCATTGGTGCCAGTGCAGTCTCTGGAGTCACTGCAGTGCATCCCCAGTGGTGCCAGTGCACTCTCTGGACTCACTGCACTACATCCCCAGTGCTGACAGTGCACTCACTGGACTCACTGCACTGCATCCCCAGTGGTGCCAGTGCACTCTCTGGACTCACTGCAGTGCATCTTCTTTTGCGCCAGTGCACTCTCTGGACTCACTGCACTGCATCCCCAGTGGTGCCAGTGCACTCTCTGGACTCACTGCAGTGCATCCCCAGTGGTGCCAGTGCACTCTCTGGACTCACCGGGGTGCATCCCTAGTGGTGCCAGTGCACTCTCTGGACTCACTGCACTGCATCCCCTGTGGTGCCAGTACACTCTCTGGACTCACTGCACTGCATCCCCAGTGGTGCCAGTGCACTCTCTGGACTCACTGCACTGCATCCCCAGTGGTGCCAGTGCACTTTCTGGAGACACTGCACTGCATCCCCAGTGGTGCCAGTGCACTCTCTGGAGTCACTGCGCTGCATCCCCAGTGGTGCCAGTGCCCTCTGTGGACTCACTGCACTACATCCCCTGTGGGGCCAGTGCACTCTCTGGACTCAGTGCAGTGCATCCCCAGTGGTGCGAGTGCACTCTCTGGACTCACCGGGGTGCATCCCCAGTCGTGCCAGTGCACTCTGTGGACTCACCGGGGTGCATCCCCAGTGGTGCCAGTGCACTCTGTGGACTCACTGCAGTGCATCCCCAGTGGTGCCAGTGCACTCTCTGGAGTCACTGCACTGCATCCCCAGTGGTGCCAGTGCACTCTCTGGACTCACTGCACTGCATCCCCAGTGGTTCCAGTGCACTCTCTGGACTCACTGCAGTGCATCCCCAGTGGCGCCAGTGCACTCTCTGGACTCACTGCACTGCATCCCATTGGTGCTAGTGCACTCTCTGGACTCACTGCACTGCATCCCCAGTGGTGCCAGTGCACTCTCTGGACTCACTGCACTGCATCCCCAGTGGTGCCAGTGCACTCTCTGGACTCACTGCAGTGCATCCGCAGTGGTGCCAGTGCACTCTCTGGACTCACTGCAGTGCTTCCGCACTGGTGCCAGTGCACTCTCTGCACTCACTGCACTGCATCAACAGTGGTGCCTCTGCACTCTCTGGAGTCACTGCACTGCATCCCCAGTGGTGCCAGTGCACTCTCTGGACTCACTGTAGTGCATCCCCAGTGGTGCCAGTGCACTCTCTGGACTCACTGCACTGCATCCCCAGTGGTGCCAGTGCACTCTCTGGACTCACTGCAGTGCATCCCTTGTGGTGCCTTTGCACTCTCAGGACTCACTGCACTGCATCCCCACTGGTGCCAGTGCACTCTCTGGACTCAGTGCACTGCATCCCCAGTGGTGCCAGTGCACTCTCTGGACTCAGTGCACTGCATCCCCAATGGTGCCAGTGCACTCTCTGGACTCACTGCACTGCATCCCCAGTGGTGCCAGTGCACTCTCTGCACTCACTGCACTGCATCCCCAGTGGTGCCAGTGCACTCTCTGAGCTCACTGCAGTGCATCCCCAGTGGTGCCAGTGCACTCTCTGGACTCACTGCACTGCATCCCCAGTGGTGCCAGTGCACTCTCTGGACTCACTGCACTGCATCAACAGTGGTGCCAGTGCACTCTCTCCACTCACTGCACTGCATCCCCAGTGGTGCCTGTGTAGTCTCTGGACTCACAGCAGTGCATCCCCAGTGGTGCCAGTGCAACTACTGGACTCACTGCAGTGTAGCTCAGTGGTGCCAGTGCCCTCTCTGGTCTCACTGCAGTGCATCCCCAGTGGTGCCAGTGCACTCTCTGGACACACTGCACTGCATCCCCAGTGGTGCCAGTGCACTGTCTGGACTCACTGCAGTGTATCGCCATTGGAGCCGGTGCACTCTCTGGACTCACTAAACTGCATCCCCAGTGGTGCCAGGGCACTCTCTGGACTCACAGCACTGCATCCCCATTGGTGCCAGTGCACTCTCTGGACTCACTGCACTAAAACCCCAGTGGTGCCAGTGCAGTCTCTGGACTCACTGCACTGCATCCCCAGTGGTGCCAGTGCACTCTCTGGACTCACTGCACTGCATCCCCAGTGGTGCCAGTGCACTCTCTGGACTCACTGCACTGCATCCCCTGTGGTGCCAGTACACTCTCTGGTCTCACTGCAGTGCATCCCCAGTGGTGCCAGTGTACTGTCTGGACTCACTGCACTGCATCACCAGCGGTGCCAGTGCACTCTCTGGACTCACTGCACTGCATCCCCAGTGGTGCCAGTGCACTTTCTGGAGTCACTACAGTGCATCCCCTGTTGTGCCAGTGCACTCTCTGCACTCACTGCACTGCATCCCCAGAAGTGCCAGTGCACTCACTGGACTCACTGCACTGCATCCCCAGTGGTTCCATTGCACTCTCTGGACTCACTGCATTGGATCCCCAGTGGTGTCAGTGCACTCTCTGGACTCAGTGCAGTGCATCCCCAGTGGTGCCAGTGCACTCTCTGGACTCACTGCAGTGCTTCCCCACTGGTGCCAGTGCACTCTCTGGACTCACTGCACTGCATCCCCAGTGGTGCCAGTGCACTCTCTGGACTCACTGCAGTGCATCACCAGTGGTGCCAGTGCACTCTCTGGAGTCACTGCACTGCATCCCCAGTGGAGCCAGTGCACTCTCTGGACTCACTGCACTGCATTCCCAGTGGTGCCAGTGCACTCTATGGACTCACTGCACTGCATCCCCAATGGTGCCAGTGCACTCTCTGTAGTCACTGCACTGCGTCCCCAATGGTGCCAGTGCACTCTCTGGACTCACTGCAGTGCATCCCCAGTGGTGCCAGTGCACTCTCTGGACTCACTGCACTTCATCCCCAGTGGTGCCAGTGCACTCTCTGGACTCACTGCAGTGCATCCCCAGAGCACTCTCTGTACTCACTGCAGTGCATCCCCAGTGGTGTCACTGCACTCTCTGGACTCACTGCACTGCATCCCCAGTGGTGCCAGTGCACTCTCTGCACTCACTGCACTGCATCCCCAGTGGTGCCAGTGCACTCTCTGAGCTCACTGCAGTGCATCCCCAGTGGTGCCAGTGCACTCTCTGGACTCACTGCACTGCATCAACAGTGGTGCCAGTGCACTCTCTCCACTCACTGCACTGCATCCCCAGTGGTGCCAGTGCACTCTCTGGACTCACTGCAATGCATCCCCTATGGTGCCACTGCACTCTCTGGACTCACTGCACTGCATCCCCAGTGGTGCCAGGGCACTCTCTGGACTCACTGCACTGCATCCCCAGTGGTGCCTGTGAAGTCTCTGGACTCACTGTAGTGCATCCACAATGGTGCCAGTGCACTCTTTGGACTCACTGCACTGCATCCCCAGTGGTGCCACTGTACTCTCTGGACTCACTACACTGCATCCCCAGTGGTGCCACTGCACTCTCTGGACTCACTGCACTGCATCACCATTGGTGCCAGGGCACTCTCCGGACTCACTGCAGTGCATCCGCAGTGGTGCCACTGCACTCTTTCGAGTCACTGCAGTGCATCCCCAGTGGTGCCAGTGCACTCTCTGGACTCACTGCACTGCATCCCCAGTGGTGCCAGTGCACTCTCTGCACTCACTGCACTGCATCCCCAGTGTTCCCAGAGCACTCTCTGTTCTCACTGAAGTGCATCCCCAGTGGTGCCAGTGCACTCTCTGGACTCACTGCAGTGCATCCCCAGTGGTGCCAGTGCACTCTGTGGACTCACTGCACTGCATCCCCAGTGGTGCCACTGCACTCTCTGGACTCACTGCACTGCATCACCATTGGTGACAGGGCACTCTCCGGACTCACTGCAGTGCATCCGCAGTGGTGCCAGTGCACTCTTTCGAGTCACTGCACTGCATCCCCATTAGTGCCAGTGCATTCTCTGGACTCATTGCAGTGCATCCCCAGTGGTGCCAGTGCACTCTCTGGACTCACTGCACTGCATCCCCAGTGGTGCCAGTGCACTCTCTGGACTCACTGCACTGCATCCCCAGTGCTGACAGTGCACTATATGGACTCACTGCACTGCATGCCCAGTGCTGACAGTGCACTCTCTGGACTCAGTGCACTGCATCCCCAGTGGTGCCAGTGCACTCTCTGGACTCAGTGCACTGCATCCCCAATGGTGCCAGTGCACTCTCTGGACTCACTGCACTGCATCCCCAGTGGTGCCAGTGCACTCTCTGCACTCACTGCACTGCATCCCCAGTGGTGCCAGTGCACTCTCTGAGCTCACTGCAGTGCATCCCCAGTGGTGCCAGTGCACTCTCTGGACTCACTGCACTGCATCCCCAGTGGTGCCAGTGCACTCTCTGGACTCACTGCACTGCATCAACAGTGGTGCCAGTGCACTCTCTCCACTCACTGCACTGCATCCCCAGTGGTGCCTGTGTAGTCTCTGGACTCACAGCAGTGCATCCCCAGTGGTGCCAGTGCAACTACTGGACTCACTGCAGTGTAGCTCAGTGGTGCCAGTGCCCTCTCTGGTCTCACTGCAGTGCATCCCCAGTGGTGCCAGTGCACTCTCTGGACACACTGCACTGCATCCCCAGTGGTGCCAGTGCACTGTCTGGACTCACTGCAGTGTATCGCCATTGGAGCCGGTGCACTCTCTGGACTCACTAAACTGCATCCCCAGTGGTGCCAGGGCACTCTCTGGACTCACAGCACTGCATCCCCATTGGTGCCAGTGCACTCTCTGGACTCACTGCACTAAAACCCCAGTGGTGCCAGTGCAGTCTCTGGACTCACTGCACTGCATCCCCAGTGGTGCCAGTGCACTCTCTGGACTCACTGCACTGCATCCCCAGTGGTGCCAGTGCACTCTCTGGACTCACTGCACTGCATCCCCTGTGGTGCCAGTACACTCTCTGGTCTCACTGCAGTGCATCCCCAGTGGTGCCAGTGTACTGTCTGGACTCACTGCACTGCATCACCAGCGGTGCCAGTGCACTCTCTGGACTCACTGCACTGCATCCCCAGTGGTGCCAGTGCACTTTCTGGAGTCACTGCAGTGCATCCCCTGTTGTGCCAGTGCACTCTCTGCACTCACTGCACTGCATCCCCAGAAGTGCCAGTGCACTCACTGGACTCACTGCACTGCATCCCCAGTGGTTCCATTGCACTCTCTGGACTCACTGCATTGGATCCCCAGTGGTGTCAGTGCACTCTCTGGACTCAGTGCAGTGCATCCCCAGTGGTGCCAGTGCACTCTCTGGACTCACTGCAGTGCTTCCCCACTGGTGCCAGTGCACTCTCTGGACTCACTGCACTGCATCCCCAGTGGTGCCAGTGCACTCTCTGGACTCACTGCAGTGCATCACCAGTGGTGCCAGTGCACTCTCTGGAGTCACTGCACTGCATCCCCAGTGGAGCCAGTGCACTCTCTGGACTCACTGCACTGCATTCCCAGTGGTGCCAGTGCACTCTCTGGACTCACTGCACTGCATCCCCAATGGTGCCAGTGCACTCTCTGTAGTCACTGCACTGCGTCCCCAATGGTGCCAGTGCACTCTCTGGACTCACTGCAGTGCATCCCCAGTGGTGCCAGTGCACTCTCTGGACTCACTGCACTTCATCCCCAGTGGTGCCAGTGCACTCTCTGGACTCACTGCAGTGCATCCCCAGAGCACTCTCTGTACTCACTGCAGTGCATCCCCAGTGGTGTCACTGCACTCTCTGGACTCACTGCACTGCATCCCCAGTGGTGCCAGTGCACTCTCTGCACTCACTGCACTGCATCCCCAGTGGTGCCAGTGCACTCTCTGAGCTCACTGCAGTGCATCCCCAGTGGTGCCAGTGCACTCTCTGGACTCACTGCACTGCATCAACAGTGGTGCCAGTGCACTCTCTCCACTCACTGCACTGCATCCCCAGTGGTGCCAGTGCACTCTCTGGACTCACTGCAATGCATCCCCTATGGTGCCACTGCACTCTCTGGACTCACTGCACTGCATCCCCAGTGGTGCCAGGGCACTCTCTGGACTCACTGCACTGCATCCCCAGTGGTGCCTGTGAAGTCTCTGGACTCACTGTAGTGCATCCACAATGGTGCCAGTGCACTCTTTGGACTCACTGCACTGCATCCCCAGTGGTGCCACTGTACTCTCTGGACTCACTACACTGCATCCCCAGTGGTGCCACTGCACTCTCTGGACTCACTGCACTGCATCACCATTGGTGCCAGGGCACTCTCCGGACTCACTGCAGTGCATCCGCAGTGGTGCCACTGCACTCTTTCGAGTCACTGCAGTGCATCCCCAGTGGTGCCAGTGCACTCTCTGGACTCACTGCACTGCATCCCCAGTGGTGCCAGTGCACTCTCTGCACTCACTGCACTGCATCCCCAGTGTTCCCAGAGCACTCTCTGTTCTCAGTGAAGTGCATCCCCAGTGGTGCCAGTGCACTCTCTGGACTCACTGCAGTGCATCCCCAGTGGTGCCAGTGCACTCTGTGGACTCACTGCACTGCATCCCCAGTGGTGCCACTGCACTCTCTGGACTCACTGCACTGCATCACCATTGGTGACAGGGCACTCTCCGGACTCACTGCAGTGCATCCGCAGTGGTGCCAGTGCACTCTTTCGAGTCACTGCACTGCATCCCCATTAGTGCCAGTGCATTCTCTGGACTCATTGCAGTGCATCCCCAGTGGTGCCAGTGCACTCTCTGGACTCACTGCACTGCATCCCCAGTGGTGCCAGTGCACTCTCTGGACTCACTGCACTGCATCCCCAGTGCTGACAGTGCACTATATGGACTCACTGCACTGCATCCCCAGTGCTGACAGTGCACTCTCTGGACTCACTGCATTGCATCCCCAGTGGTGCCAGTGCACTCTCTCCACTCACTGCACTGCATCCCCAGTGGTGCCAGTGCACTCTCCGGACTCACTGCACTGCATCCCCAGTGGTGCCAGAGCACTCTATGGACTCACTGCACTGCATCCCCAGTGGTGCCAGTACACTCTCTGCACTCACTGCAGTGCATCCCCAGTGGTGCCAGTGCACTCTCTGCACTAACTGCACTGCATCCCCGGTGTCCCAGAGCACTCTCTGGACTCACCGAGGTGCATCCCCAGTGGTGCCAGTGCACTCTCTGGACTCACCGCACTGCATCACCAGTGGTGCCAGTGCACTCTGTGGACTCACTGCAGTGCAGCCCCTGAGGTGCCAGTGTACTCTCTGGATCACTGCACTGCATCACCATTGGTGCCAGGGCACTCTCTGGGCTCACTGCACTGCATCCACAGTGGTGCCAGTGCACTCTTTCGAGTCACTGCACTGCATCCCCAGTGGTGCCAGTGCATTCTCTGGACTCACTGCAGTGCATCCCCATTGGTGCCAGTGCAGTCTCTGGAGTAACTGCAGTGCATCCCCAGTGGTGCCAGTGCACTCTCTGGACTCACTGCACTACATCCCCAGTGCTGACAGTGCACTCACTGGACTCACTGCACTGCATCCCCAGTGGTGCCAGTGCACTCTCTGGACTCACTGCAGTGCATCTTCTTTTGCGCCAGTGCACTCTCTGGACTCACTGCACTGCATCCCCAGTGGTGCCAGTGCACTCTCTGGACTCACTGCAGTGCATCCCCAGTGGTGCCAGTGCACTCTCTGGACTCACCGGGGTGCATCCCTAGTGGTGCCAGTGCACTCTCTGGACTCACTGCACTGCATCCCCTGTGGTGCCAGTACACTCTCTGGACTCACTGCAGTGCATCACCAGCGGTGCCAGTGCACTCTCTGGACTCACTGCAGTGCATCCCCAGTGGTGCCAGTGCACTTTCTGGAGACACTGCACTGCATCCCCAGTGGTGCCAGTGCACTCTCTGGAGTCACTGCGCTGCATCCCCAGTGGTGCCAGTGCCCTCTGTGGACTCACTGCACTACATCCCCTGTGGGGCCAGTGCACTCTCTGGACTCAGTGCAGTGCATCCCCAGTGGTGCGAGTGCACTCTCTGGACTCACCGGGGTGCATCCCCAGTCGTGCCAGTGCACTCTGTGGACTCACCGGGGTGCATCCCCAGTGGTGCCAGTGCACTCTGTGGACTCACTGCAGTGCATCCCCAGTGGTGCCAGTGCACTCTCTGGAGTCACTGCACTGCATCCCCAGTGGTGCCAGTGCACTCTCTGCACTCACTGCACTGCATCCCCAGTGGTTCCAGTGCACTCTCTGGACTCACTGCAGTGCATCCCCAGTGGCGCCAGTGCACTCTCTGGACTCACTGCACTGCATCCCATTGGTGCTAGTGCACTCTCTGGACTCACTGCAGTGCATCCCCAGTGGTGCCAGTGCACTCTCTGGACTCACTGCACTGCATCCCCAGTGGTGCCAGTGCACTCTCTGGACTCACTGCAGTGCATCCGCAGTGGTGCCAGTGCACTCTCTGGACTCACTGCAGTGCTTCCGCACTGGTGCCAGTGCACTCTCTGCACTCA
The DNA here is from genome assembly GCF_964211835.1 of Anser anser. Classification (NCBI taxonomy): domain Eukaryota; kingdom Metazoa; phylum Chordata; class Aves; order Anseriformes; family Anatidae; genus Anser; species Anser anser. Next base: position 60,457 of record NW_028153459.1, on the reverse strand, counting down.
CTGCACTGCATCAACAGTGGTGCCTCTGCACTCTCTGGAGTCACTGCACTGCATCCCCAGTGGTGCCAGTGCACTCTCTGGACTCACTGTAGTGCATCCCCAGTGGTGCCAGTGCACTCTCTGGACTCACTGCACTGCATCCCCAGTGGTGCCAGTGCACTCTCTGGACTCACTGCAGTGCATCCCTTGTGGTGCCTTTGCACTCTCAGGACTCACTGCACTGCATCCCCACTGGTGCCAGTGCACTCTCTGGACTCAGTGCACTGCATCCCCAGTGGTGCCAGTGCACTCTCTGGACTCAGTGCACTGCATCCCCAATGGTGCCACTGCACTCTCTGGACTCACTGCACTGCATCCCCAGTGGTGCCAGTGCACTCTCTGCACTCACTGCACTGCATCCCCAGTGGTGCCAGTGCACTCTCTGAGCTCACTGCAGTGCATCCCCAGTGGTGCCAGTGCACTCTCTGGACTCACTGCACTGCATCCCCAGTGGTGCCAGTGCACTCTCTGGACTCACTGCACTGCATCAACAGTGGTGCCAGTGCACTCTCTCCACTCACTGCACTGCATCCCCAGTGGTGCCTGTGTAGTCTCTGGACTCACAGCAGTGCATCCCCAGTGGTGCCAGTGCAACTACTGGACTCACTGCAGTGTAGCTCAGTGGTGCCAGTGCCCTCTCTGGTCTCACTGCAGTGCATCCCCAGTGGTGCCAGTGCACTCTCTGGACACACTGCACTGCATCCCCAGTGGTGCCAGTGCACTGTCTGGACTCACTGCAGTGTATCGCCATTGGAGCCGGTGCACTCTCTGGACTCACTAAACTGCATCCCCAGTGGTGCCAGGGCACTCTCTGGACTCACAGCACTGCATCCCCATTGGTGCCAGTGCACTCTCTGGACTCACTGCACTAAAACCCCAGTGGTGCCAGTGCAGTCTCTGGACTCACTGCACTGCATCCCCAGTGGTGCCAGTGCACTCTCTGCACTCACTGCACTGCATCCCCAGTGGTGCCAGTGCACTCTCTGGACTCACTGCACTGCATCCCCTGTGGTGCCAGTACACTCTCTGGACTCACTGCAGTGCATCCCCAGTGGTGCCAGTGTACTGTCTGGACTCACTGCACTGCATCACCAGCGGTGCCAGTGCACTCTCTGGACTCACTGCACTGCATCCCCAGTGGTGCCAGTGCACTTTCTGGAGTCACTGCAGTGCATCCCCTGTTGTGCCAGTGCACTCTCTGCACTCACTGCACTGCATCCCCAGAAGTGCCAGTGCACTCACTGGACTCACTGCACTGCATCCCCAGTGGTTCCATTGCACTCTCTGGACTCACTGCATTGGATCCCAGGTGGTGTCAGTGCACTCTCTGGACTCAGTGCAGTGCATCCCCAGTGGTGCCAGTGCACTCTCTGGACTCACTGCAGTGCTTCCCCACTGGTGCCAGTGCACTCTCTGGACTCACTGCACTGCATCCCCAGTGGTGCCAGTGCACTCTCTGGACTCACTGCAGTGCATCACCAGTGGTGCCAGTGCACTCTCTGGAGTCACTGCACTGCATCCCCAGTGGAGCCAGTGCACTCTCTGGACTCACTGCACTGCATTCCCAGTGGTGCCAGTGCACTCTATGGACTCACTGCACTGCATCCCCAATGGTGCCAGTGCACTCTCTGTAGTCACTGCACTGCGTCCCCAATGGTGCCAGTGCACTCTCTGGACTCACTGCAGTGCATCCCCAGTGGTGCCAGTGCACTCTCTGGACTCACTGCACTTCATCCCCAGTGGTGCCAGTGCACTCTCTGGACTCACTGCAGTGCATCCCCAGTGGTGCCAGAGCACTCTCTGTACTCACTGCAGTGCATCCCCAGTGGTTTCACTGCACTCTCTGGACTCACTGCACTGCATCCCCAGTGGTGCCAGTGCACTCTCTGCACTCACTGCACTGCATCCCCAGTGGTGCCAGTGCACTCTCTGAGCTCACTGCAGTGCATCCCCAGTGGTGCCAGTGCACTCTCTGGACTCACTGCACTGCATCAACAGTGGTGCCAGTGCACTCTCTGGACTCACTGCAATGCATCCCCAGTGGTGCCAGTGCACTCTCTGGACTCACTGCACTGCATCCCCAGTGGTGCCAGGGCACTCTCTGGACTCACTGCACTGCATCCCCAGTGGTGCCTGTGAAGTCTCTGGACTCACTGTAGTGCATCCCCAATGGTGCCAGTGCACTCTTTGGACTCACTGCACTGCATCCCCAGTGGTGCCACTGTACTCTCTGGACTCACTACACTGCATCCCCAGTGGTGCCAGTGCAACTACTGGACTCACTGCAGTGTAGCTCAGTGGTGCCAGTGCCCTCTCTGGACTCACTGCACTGCATCCCCAGTGCTGCCAGTGCACTCTCTGGACTCACTGCACTGCATCCCCAGTGGTGCCAGTGCACTGTCTGGACTCACTGCAGTGTATCGCCATTGGAGCCGGTGCACTCTCTGGACTCACTAAACTGCATCCCCAGTGGTACCAGAGAACTCTCTGGTCTCACTGCAGTGCATCCCCAGTGGTGCCAGTGCACTCTCTGGACTCACTGCATCCCCAGTGGTGCCAGGGCACTCTCTGGACTCACTGCACTGCATCCCCTGTGGTGCCAGTACACTCTCTGGACTCACTGCAGTGCATCGCCAGTGGTGCCAGTGTACTCTCTGGACTCACTGCACTGCATCACCAGCGGTGCCAGTGCACTCTCTGGACTCACTGCAGTGCATCCCCAGTGGTGCCAGTGCACTTTCTGGAGTCACTGCACTGCATCCCCTGTTGTGCCAGTGCACTCTCTGCACTCACTGCACTGCATCCCCAGAAGTGCCAGTGCACTCACTGGACTCACTGCAATGCATCCCCAGTGGTTCCATTGCACTCTCTGGACTCACTGCATTGGATCCCCAGTGGTGTCAGTGCACTCTCTGGACTCAGTGCAGTGCATCCCCAGTGGTGCCAGTGCACTCTCTGGACTCACTGCAGTTCTTCCCCACTGGTGCCAGTGCACTCTCTGGACTCACTGCACTGCATCCCCAGTGGTGCCAGTGCACTCTCTGGACTCACTGCACTGCATCCCCAGTGGAGCCAGTGCACTCTCTGGACTCACTGCACTGCATTCCCAGTGGTGCCAGTGCACTCTATGGACTCACTGCACTGCATCCCCAGTGGTGCCAGTGCACTCTCTGGACCCACTGCAGTGCATCCCCACTGGTGCCAGTGCACTCTCTGGACTCACTGCACTGCATCCCCAATGGTGCCAGTGCACTCTCTGTAGTCACTGCACTGCGTCCCCAGTGGTGCCAGTGCACTCTCTGGACTCACTGCAGTGTGTCCCCTGTGGTGCCAGTGCACTCTGTGGACTCACTGCACTGCATCCCCAGTGGTGCCAGTGCACTCTCTGGACTCACCGGGGTGCATCCCTAGTGGTGCCAGTGCACTCTCTGGACTCAACTGCACTGCATCCCCACTGCTGCCAGTGCACGCTCTGGACTCACTGCAGTGCATCCCCAGTGGTGCCAGTGCACTCTCTGGACTAACTGCAGTGCATCCCCAGTGGTGCCAGTGCACTCTCTGCACTCACTGCAGTGCATCCCCAGTGGTGCCAGTGCACTCTCTGGAGTCACTGCACTTCATCCCCAGTGGTGCCAGTGCACTCTCTGGACTCACTGCACTGCATCCCCAGTGGTGCCAGAGCACTCTCTGTACTCACTGCAGTGCATCCCCAGTGGTGTCACTGCACTCTCTGGACTCACTGCACTGCATCCCCAGTGGAGCCAGTGCACTCTCTGGACTCACTGCACTTCATCCCCAGTGGTGCCAGTGCACTCTCCAGACTCACTGCAGTGCATCCGCAGTGGTGCCAGTGCACTCTTTCGAGTCACTGCAGTGCATCCCCAGTGGTGCCAGTGCACTCTCTGGACTCACTGCACTGCATCCCCAGTGGTGCCAGTGCACTCTCTGGACTCACTGCAGTGCATCCCCAGTGCTGACAGTGCACTCTCTGGACTCACTGCATTGCATCCCCAGTGGTGCCAGTGCACTCTCTGGACTCACTGCACTGCATCCCCAGTGGTGCCACTGCACTCTCTGGACTCACTGCACTGCATCACCATTGGTGCCAGTGCACTCTCCGGACTCACTGCAGTGCATCCGCAGTGGTGCCAGTGCACTCTCTGGAGTCACTGCACTGCATGCCCAGTGCTGCCAGTGCACTCTCTGGACTCACTGCAGTGCATCCCCAGTGGTGCCAGTGCACTCTCTGGACTCTCTGCAGTGCATCCCCAGTGGTGCCAGTGTACTCTCTGAACTCACTGCACTGCATCCCCAGTGGAGCCAGTGCACTCTCTGGACTCACTGCACTTCATCCCCAGTGGTGCCAGTGCACTCTCTGGACTCACTGCATTGCATCCCCAGTGGTGCCAGTGCACTCTCTGGACTCACTGCAGTGCATCCCCAGTGGTGCCAGTGCACTCTCTGGACTCACTGCACTGCATCACCATTGGTGCCAGGGCACTCTGCGGACTCACTGCAGTGCATCCACAGTGGTGCCAGTGCACTCTTTCGAGTCACTGCAGTGCATCCCCAGTGGTGCCAGTGCACTCTCTGGACTCACTGCACTGCATCCCCATTGCTGACAGTGCCCTCTCTGGACTCAGTGCACTGCATCCCCAGTGGTGCCAGTTCACTCTCTGGACTCACTGCAGTGCATCCCCAGAAGTGCCAGTGGCTCTCTGGACTCATTGCACTCCATCACCTGTGGTGCCAGTGCACTCTCTGGACTCACTGTACTGCTCGAGCCGCGGCAGCCACTCCAACCGCGGCAGGCGCTCCAGCCGCGGCAGCCGCTCCAGCTGCGGCAGCCGCTCCAGCCGCGGCAGACGCGGCAGCCGCTCCAGCCGTGGCAGCCGCTCCACTCGGTAGCGGCTTTAGCGGCTGCCGCGGCTGGAGCGCCTGTCGCGGCTGCCGAGGCAGGAGCGGCTGCCGCGGCTGGAGCGACTGCGGCGGCTGGAGGGGCTACCGCGGCTGGAGCGGATGAGGCGGCTGGAGCGGATGCCGCGGCTGGAGCAGTGCAGTGAGTCCAGAGAGTCAACTGGCACCACTGGGGATGCAGTGCAGAGAGTCCAGAGAGTGCACTGGCACCACAGGGGATGCACTGCAGTTACTCCAGAGAGTGCACTGGAACCACTGGGGATGCAGTTCAGTGAGTCCAGAGAGTGCACTGGCACTACCGGGAATTCAGATACATTCTCACGGCAGTGAGATCCCCAGTAGTGCCAGTGCACTCTCTGGACTCACTGCACTGCATCCCCAGTGGTGCCAGTGCACTCTCTGGACTCACTGCACTGCATCCCCAGTGGAGCCAGAGCACTCTCTGGACTCACTGCAGTGCATCCCCAGTGGTGCCAGTGCACTCTCTGTAGTCACTGCGCTGCATTCCCAGTGGTGACAGTGCACTCTCTGGACTCACTGTGCTGCATCCCCAGTGGTGCCAGTGCAGTCTCTGGACTCACCGCAGTGCAGACCAAGTGGCAGCAGTGAACTCTCTGGACTCACTGCACTGCATCCCCAGTGGTGCCAGTACACTCTCTGGACTCACTGCAGTGCATCCCCTCTGGTGCCATTGCACTCTCAGGACTCACTGCACTGCATCCCCAGTGGTGGCAGTGCACTCTCTGGTCTCACTGCACTGCATCCCCATTGCTGACAGTGCCCTCTCTGGACTCACTGCACTGCATTCCCAGTGGTGCCAGTGCACTCTCTGGACTCACTGCAGTGCATCCCCAGTGGTGCCAGGGCACTCTCTGCAGACAATGCAGTGCATCCCCAAAGGTGACAGTGCACTCTCTGGACTCACTGTACTGCTCGAGCCGCGGCAGCCGCTCCAGCCGCGTTAGCCCCTCCATCCTCGGCAGCCGCTCCAGCCGCTCCAGCCGCGGCAGCCGCGGCAGCCGGTCCAGCCGCGGCAGCCGCTCCAGCCGCGGCAGCCGCTCCAACCGCGGCAGGCGCTCCAGCCGCGGCATCCGCGGCAGCCGCTCCAGCCGCGGCAGCCGCTCAAACCTTGGCAGCCGCTCCAGCCGTGGCAGCCGCTCCACTCGGTAGCGGCTTTAGCGGCTGCCGCGGGTGGAGCGCCTGTCGCGGCTGCCGAGGCTGGAGCGGCTGCCGCGGCTGGAGCGACTGCTGCGGCTGGAGCGTCTAGAGCGTCTGCCGCGGCTCGAGGGGCTAGCGCGGCTGGAGCGGCTGAGGCGGCTGGAGCGGATGCCGCGGCTGGAGCAGTGCAGTGAGTCCAGAGAGTCAACTGGCACCACTGGGGATGCAGTGCAGTGAGTCCAGAGAGTGCACTGGCACCAATGGTAACGCAGAGCAGTGAGTCGAGAGAGTGCACTCGCACCACAGGGGATGCAGTGCAGTGAGTCCAGAGAGTGCACTGGCACCACTGGGGATGCACTGCAGTGAGTCCAGAGTGTGCACTGGCACCACTGGGGATGCAGTGCAGTGAGTCCAGAGAGTGCACTGTCACCACTGGGGATGCACTGCAGTGAGTCCAGAGAGTGCACTGGCACCACTGGGGATGTAGTGCAGTGAGTCCACAGAGGGCACTGGCACCACAGGGGATGCAGTGTAGTGAGTCCAGAGAGTACAGTGGCACCACTGGGGATGCAGTGCGGTGAGTCCAGAGAGTGCCCTGGCACCACTGGGAATGCAGTGAGTCCAGACAGTACACTGGCACCACTGGGGATGCAATGCTGTGAGTCCAGAGAGTGCACTGGCACCACTGGGGATGCAACCCGGCAAGTCCAGAGAGTGCACTGGCACCACTGGGGATGCAGTGCAGTGACTGAAGAGAGTGCACTGGCACCACTGGGGATGCACTGCAGTGAGTGCAGAGAGTGCACTGGCACCACTGGGGATGCACTGCAGTGAGACCAGAGAGTGCACTGGCACCACTGGGTATGCAGTGCAGTGAGTGCAGAGAGTGCACTGGCACCACTGGGGATGCAGTGCAGTGAGTCCAGAGAGTGCACTGGCACCACTGGGGATGCAGTACAGTGAGTCCAGAGAGTGCACTGGCACCACTGGGGATGCAGTGCAGTGAGTAAAGAGAGTACAGTGACACCACTGGGGATGCAGTGCAGTGAGTCCAGAGAGTGCCCTGGCACCACTGGGAATGCAGTGAGTTCAGAGAGTGCACTGGCACCACTGGGGATGCAGTGCAGTGAGTCCAGAGAGTGCACTGGCACCACTGGGGATGCACCCCGGCAAGTCCAGAGAGTGCACTGGCACCACTGGGGATGCAGTGCAGTGAGTCCAGAGAGTGCACTGGCACCACTGGGGATGCACTGCAGTGAGTGCAGAGAGTGCACTGGCACCACTGGGGATGCACTGCAGTGAGTCCAGAGAGTGCACTGGCACCACTGGGATGCAGTGCCGTGAGTGCAGAGAGTGCACTGGCACCGCTGCGGTTGCACCCCGGTGTTTTCAGAGAGTGCAGTGGCACCACTGGGGATGCAGTGCAGTGAGTCCAGAGAGTGCACTGGCACCACTGGGGATGCAGTGCAGTGAGTCCAGAGAGTGCACTGGCACCTTGGGGATGCACTGCAGTGAGTCCAGAGAGTGCACTGTCACCACTGGGGATGCAGTACAGTGAGTCCAGAGAGTGCACTGGCACCACTGGGGATGCAGTGCAGTGACTCCAGAGAGTGCACTGGCACCTTGGGGATGCAGTTCAGCGAGTCCAGAGAGTGCACTGGTACAACTGGGGATGCAGTGCAGTGAGTCCAGAGACTACACTGGCACCACTGGAAATGCACTGCAGTGAGTCCAGAGAGTGCACTGGCACCACTGGGGATGCAGTGCAGTGAGTCCAGAGAGTGCAGTGGCACCATTGGGGATGCAGTGCAGTGAGTCCAGAGAGAGCACTGGCACCACTGGGGATGCAGTGCACTGAGTCCAGAGAGGGCACTGTCAGCAATGGGGATGCAGTGCAGTGAGTCCAGAGAGTGCACTGGCACCACTGGGGATGCAGTGCAGTGAGTGCAGAGAGTGCACTGGCACAAAAGGGGATGCACTGCAGTGAGTCCAGAGAGTGCACTGGCACCACTGGGGATGCAGTGCAGTGAGTCCAGAGAGTGCCCTGGCACCACTGGGAATGCAGTGAGTCCAGAGAGTGCCCTGGCACCACTGGGGATGCAGTGCAGTGAGTCCAGAGAGTGCACTGGCTCCACCGGGGATGAACTGTAGTGAGTCCAGAGACTGCACAGGCACCACTGGGGATGCAGTGCAGTGACTCCAGAGAGTGCACTGGCACCACTGGGGATGCACTGCAGTGAGTCCAGAGAGTGCACTGGCACCACTGGGGATGCACCCCGGCAAGTCCAGAGAGTGCCCTGGCACCACTGGTGATGCAGTGCAGTGAGTCCAGAGAGTGCACTAGCACCACTGGGTATGCAGTGCAGTGAGTCCAGAGAGTGCACTGGCACCACTGGGGATGCAGTGCAGTGAGTCCAGAGAGTGCACTGGCACCACTGAGGATGCAGTACAGTGAGTCCAGAGAGTGCACTGGCACCACTGGGGATGCAGTGCAGTGAGTAAAGAGAGTGCACTGGCACCACTGTGGATGCAGTGCAGTGAGTCCAGAGAGTGCACTGGCACCACTGGGGATGGACTGCAGTGAGTCCAGAGAGTGCACTGGCACCACTGGGCATTCAGTGCAGGGAGTCGAGAGAGTGCACTGGCACCACTGGGGATGCACTGCAGTGAGTCCAGAGAGTGCACTGGCACCACTGGGTATGCACTGCAGTGAGTCCAGAGAGTGCACTGGCACCACTGGGGATGCAGTGCAGTGAGTCCAGAGAGTGCACTGGCACCACTGGGGATGCAGTGCAGTGACTGAAGAGAGTGCACTGGCACCACTGTGGATGCAGTGCAGTGAGTCCAGAGAGTGCACTGGCACCACTGGGGATGCACTGCAGTGAGTCCAGAGAGTGCACTGGCACCACTGTTGATGCACTGCAGTGAGTCCAGATAGTGCACTGGCACCATTGGGATGCAGTGCAGTGAGTCCAGAGAGTGCACTGGCACCACTGGGGATGCAGTGCAGTGAGTCCAGAGAGTGCACTGGCACCACTGGGATGCAGTGCACTGAGTCCACAGAGTGCACTGGCACCACAGGGGATACACTGCAGTGAGTCCAGAGAGTGCACTGGCACCACTGGGGATGCAGTGCCGTGAGTGCAGAGAGTGCACTGGCACCGCTGCGGTTGCACCCCGGTGTTTTCAGAGAATGCAGTGGCACCACTGGGGATGCAGTGCAGTGACTCCAGAGAGTGCACTGGCACCACGGGGGATGCAGTGCAGTGAGTCCAGAGAGTGCACTGGCACCACTGGGGATGCAGTGCAGTGAGTCCAGAGAGTGCACTGGCACCACTGGGGATGCAGTGCAGTGAGTCCAGAGAGTGCACTGGCACCTTGGGGATACAGTTCAGTGAGTCCAGAGAGTGCCCTGGCACCACTGGGGATGCAGTGCAGTGAGTCCACAGAGTACACTGGCACCACTGGTGATGCAGTGCAGTGAGTCCAGAGAGTGCACTGGCACCACTGGGGATGGAGTGCAGTGAGTCCAGAGAGTGCAGTGGCACCATTGGGGATGCAGTGCAGTGAGTCCAGAGAGTGCACTGGCACCACTGGTGATGCAGTGCAGTGAGTTAAGAGAGTGCAATGGCACCACTGGTGATGCAGTGCAATGAGTCCAGAGAGCCACTGGCACCACTGGGGATGCAGTGCATTTAGTCCAGAGAGTGAACTGGCACCACTGGGGATGCAGTGCACTGAGTCCAGAGAGGGCACTGTCAGCAATGGGGATGCAGTGCAGTGAGTCCAGAGAGTGCACTGGCACCACTGGGGATGCAGTGCAGTGAGACCAGAGACTTCACAGGCACCACTGGGGATGCAGTGCAGTGAGTCCAGAGAGTGCACTGGCACCACTGGGGATGCAGGGCAGTGAGTGCAGAGAGTGCACTGGCACAAAAGGGAATGCACTGCAGTGATTCCAGAGAGTGCACTGGCACCACTTGGGATGCAGTGCAGTGAGTCCAGAGAGTGCACTGGCACCACTGGGGATGCAGTGCAGTGAGTCCAGAGAGTGCAGTGGCACCACTGGGGATGCACCCCGGTGAGTCCAGAGAGTGCACTGGCACCACTGGGGATGCACCCCGGCAAGTCCATAGAGTGCACTGTCACCACTGGGGTTGCAGTGCAGTGAGTCCAGACAGTGCACTGGCCCCACTGGGGATGCAGTGCAGTGAGTCCAGATTGTGCACTGGCACCACTGGGGATGCACTACCGTGAGTCCAGAGAGTGCCCCGGCATCACTGGGGATGCACCCCGGTGAGTCCAGAGAGTGCACTGGCACCACTGGAGATGCACTGCAGTGAGTCCAGAGAGTGCACTGGCACCACTGGGGATGCAGTGCAGTGAGACCACAGATTGCAGTGGCACCACTGGGAATGGAGTGCAGCGAGTCCAGAGAGGGCACTGGTACGATTGGGGATGCAGTGCAGTGAGTCCAGAGAGTGCACTGGCACCACTGGGGATGCACCCCGGCAAGTCCAGAGAGTGCACTCTCTGGACTCACTGACGTGCATCCCCAGTGCACTGGCACCACTGGGGATGCACCCCGCCAAGTCCAGAGAGTGCACTCTCTGGACTCACTGACGTGCATCCCCAGTGGTGCCATTGCACTCTCTGGACTCACTGCACTGCATCCCCAGTGGTGCCAGTGCACTCACTGGACTCACAGCAGTGCATCCCCAGTGGTGCCAGTGCACTCACTGGACTCACTGTACTGCATCACCAGTGGTGCCAGTGCACTCTCTGGACTCACTGCACTGCATCCCAGTGGTGCCAGTGCACTCTCTGGACTCACTGCACTGCATCCCCAGTGGTGCCAGTGCACTCTCTGGTCTCACTATACGGCATCCCCAGTGGTGCCAATGCACTCTCTGGACTCACTGCACTGCATCGCCAGTGGAGCCAGTGCAATCTCAGGACTCACTGCACTGCATCCCCAGTGGTGCCAGTGCACTCTCTGGACTCAGTGCAGTGCATCCCCAGTGGTGCCAGTGCACTCTCTGGACCCACTGCAGTGCATCCCCATTGGTGCCAGTGCACTCTCTGGACTCACTGCAGTGCATCCCCAGTGGTGCCAGTGCACTCTCTCGAGTCACTGCACTGCATCCCCAGAAGTGCCAGTGCACTCTCTGGAGTCACTGCACTGCATCCCCAGTGGTGCCAGTGCACTCTCTGGACTCACTGCACTGCATCCCCAGTGGTGCCAGTGTACTCTCTGGACTCACTGCACTGCATCCCCAAGGTGCCAGTGCACTCTCTGGACTCACTGCACTGCATCCCCAGTGGTGCCAGTGCACTCTCTGGACTCACTGCACTTCATCCCCAGTGGTGCCAGTGCACTCTCTGGACTCACTGCACTGCATCCCCAGTGGTGCCAGTGCACTCTCTGGACTCACTGCAGTGCATCCCCATTGGTGCCAGTGCACTCTCTGGACTCACTGAACTGCATCCCCAGTGGTGCCAGAGCACTCTCTGGAATCACTGCAATGCATCCCCTGTGGTGCCAGTGCACTCTCTGTACTCACTGCACTGCATCACCTGTGGTGCCAGTGCACTCTCTGGACTCACTGCACTGCATCCCCAGTGGTGCCAGTGCACTCTCTGGACTCACTGCACTGCATCCCAGTGGTGCCAGTGCACTCACTGGACTCACAGCAGTGCATCCCCAGTGGTGCCAGTGCACTCACTGGACTCACTGTACTGCATCACCAGTGGTGCCAGTGCACTCTCTGGACTCACTGCACTGCATCCCAGTGGTGCCAGTGCACTCTCTGGACTCACTGCACTGCATCGCCAGTGGTGCCAGTGCACTCTCTGGACTCACTGTACGGCATCCCCAGTGGTGCCAATGCACTCTCTGGACTCACTGCACTGCATCGCCAGTGGTGCCAGTGCAATCTCAGGACTCACTGCACTGCATCCCCAGTGGTGCCAGTGCACTCTCTGGACTCAGTGCAGTGCATCCCCAGTGGTGCCAGTGCACTCTCTGGACCCACTGCAGTGCATCCCCATTGGTGCCAGTGCACTCTCTGGACTCACTGCAGTGCATCCCCAGTGGTGCCAGTGCACTCTCTCGAGTCACTGCACTGCATCCCCAGAAGTGCCAGTGCACTCTCTGGAGTCACTGCACTGCATCCCCAGTGGTGCCAGTGCACTCTCTGGACTCACTGCACTGCATCCCCAGTGGTGCCAGTGTACTCTCTGGACTCACTGCACTGCATCCCCAAGGTGCCAGTGCACTCTCTGGACTCACTGCACTGCATCCCCAGTGGTGCCAGTGCACTCTCTGGACTCACTGCACTGCATCCCCAGTGGTGCCAGTGTACTCTCTGGACTCACTGCACTGCATCCCCAAGGTGCCAGTGCACTCTCTGGACTCACTGCACTGCATCCCCAGTGGTGCCAGTGCAATCTCTGAACTCACCGCACTGCATCCCCAGTGGTGTCAGTGCACTCTCTGGACTCACCGCATTGCATCCCCAGTGGTGCCAGTGCACTCTCTGGACTCACTGCACTGCATCCCCAGTGGTGCCAGTGCACTTTCTGGAGTCACTGCACTGCATCCTCAGTGGTGCCAGTGCACTCTCTGCACTCACTGCACTGCATCCCCAGTGTTCCCAGAGCACTCTCTGGACTCACTGCACTGCATCCCCTGTGGTCCCAGTGCACGCTCTGCCCTCACTGCAGTGCATCCCCAGTGGTGCCAGTGCACTCTCTGCACTCACTGCAGTGCATCCCCAGTGGTGCCAGTGCAATCTCTGGGCTCACCGGGGTGCATCCCCAGTGGTGCCAGTGCACTCTCTGGACTCACTGCACTGCATCCCCAGTGGTGACAGTGCACTCTCTGGACTCACTGCACTGCATCCCCAGTGGTGCCAGTGCACTCTCTGGACTCACTGCAGTGCATCCCCAGTGGTGCCAGTGCACTCTCTGGACTCACTGAACTGCATCCCCAGTCGTGCCAGTGCACTCTCTGGACTCACTGAACTGCATCCCCAGTGGTGCCAGTGCACTCTCTGGACTTACCGCAGTGCATCCCCAGTAGTGCCAGTGCACTCTCTGGACTCACTGCGCTGCATTCCCAGTGGTGCCAGTGCACTCTCTGGACTCACTGCACTGCATCCCCACTGGTGCCAGTGCACTCTCTGCACTCACTGCACTGCATCCCCAGTGGTGCCAGGGCACTCTCCGGACTCACTGCAGTGCATCCCCAGTGGTGCCAGTGCACTCTTTCGAGTCACTGCAGTGCATCCCCAGTGGTGCCAGTGCACTCTCTTGACTCACTGCAGTGCATCCCCAGTGCTGCCAGTGCACTCTCTGGACTCACTGCAGTGCATCCCCAGTGGTGCCAGTGCACTCTCTGGACTCACTGCACTGCATCCCCATTGGTGCCAGTGCACTCTCTGGACTCACTGCACTGCATCCCCAGTGGTGTCAGTGCACTCTCTGGACTCACTGCAGTGCATCCCCAGTGGTGCCCGTGCACTCTCTGGACTTACTGCATTGCATCACCAGTGGTGCCAGTGCACTCTCTGCACTCACTGCACTGCATCCCCAGTGGTGCCAGTGCACTCTCTGGAGTCAGTGCACTGCATCCCCAGTGGTGCCTGTGCAGTCTCTGGACTCACTACAGTTCATCCCCGGTGGAGCCAGTGCACTCTCTGGACTCACTGCACTGCATCCCCAGTGGTGCCAGGGCACTCTCTGGACTCACTGCACTCCATCCCCACTGGTGCCAGTCCACTCTCTGGACTCACTGCACTGCATCCCCAGTGGTGCCAGTGGACTCTCTGCACTCATGCACTGCATACCCAGTGGTGCCAGTGCACTCTTTGGACTCACTGCACTGCATCCCCAGTGGTGCCAATGTAGTCTCTGGACTCACTGTAGTGCATCCCCAGTGGTGCCAGTGCAATCTCAGGACTCACTGCAGTGCAGCTCCAGTTGGTGCCAGTGCAGTCTCTGGACTCACTGCACTGCATCCCCAGTGGTGCCAGTGCACTCTCTGCACTCACTGCACTGCATCACCAGTGGTGCCAGTGCACTCTCTGGAGTCACTGCAGTGTATCCCCAGTGGTGCCAGTGCACTCTCTGGACTCACTGAACTGCATCCCCAGTGGTGCCAGAGCACTCTCTGGACTCACTGCAGTGCATCCCCAGTTCTGACTGTGCACTCTCTGGACTCACTGCAGTGCATCCCCAGTGGTGCCAGTGCACTCTCTGGACTCACTGCAGTGCATCCCCAGTGGTGCCAGTGCACTCTCTGCCCTCACTGCAGTGCATCCCCAGTGGTGCCAGTGCACTCTCTGGACTCACTGCACTGCATCCCCAGTGGTGCCAGTGCACTCTCTGGACTCACCGCATTGCATCCCCAGTGGTGCCAGTGCACTCTCTGGACTCACTGCACTGCATCCCCAGTGGTGCCAGTGCACTCTCTCGAGTCACTGCACTGCATCCTCAGTGGTGCCAGTACACTCTCTGGACTCACTGCACTGCATCCCCAGTGGTGCCAGGGCACTCTCTGGACTCACTGCACTGCATCCCCAGTGGTCCCAGTGCACTCTCTGCCCTCACTGCAGTGCATCCCCAGTGGTGGAAGTGCACTCTCTGCACTCACTGCAGTGCATCCCCAGTGGTGCCAGTGCAATCTCTGGGCTCACCGGGGTGCATCCCCAGTGGTGCCAGTGCACTCTCTGGACTCACTGCACTGCATCCCCAGTGGTGCCAGTGCACTCTCTGGACTCACTGCAGTGCATCCCCAGTGGTGCCAGTGCACTCTCTGCACTCACTGCACTGCATCCCCAGTGGTGCCAGTGCACTCTCTGGACTCACTGCACTGCATCCCCAGGGGTGCCAGTGCACTCTCTGGACTCACTGCAGTGCATCCGCAGTGGTGCCAGTGCACTCTCTGGACTCACTGCACTGCATCCCCAGTAGTGCCAGTGCACTCTGTGGACTCACTGCGCTGCATCCCCAGTGGTGCCAGTGCACTCTCTGGACTCACTGCACTGCATCCCCAGTGGTGCCAGTGCACTCTCTGCACTCACTGCACTGCATCCCCAGTGGTGCCAGTGCACTATCTGGACTCATTGCAGTGCATCCCCAGTGGTGCCAGTGCACTCTCTGAGTCACTGCACTGCATTCCCAGTGGTGCCAGTGCACTCTCTGGACTCACTGCAGTGCATCCCAAGTGGTGCCAGTGCACTCTCTGGACTCACTGCACTGCAACCCCAGTGGTGCCAGTGCACTCTCTGGACTCACCGCACTGCATCCCCAGTGGTGCCATTGCACTCTCTGGACTCACTGAACTGCATCCCCAAGGTGCCAGTGCACTCTCTGGACTCAACTGCACTGCATCCCCAGTGGTGCCCGTGCACTCTCTGGACTCACTGCAGTGCATCCCCAGTGGTGCCAGTGCACTCTCTGGACTCACTGCATTGCATCCCCAGTGGTGCCAGTGCACTCTCTGCACTCACTGCACTGCATCCCCAGTGGTGGCAGTGCACTCTCTGGACTCACTGCACTGCATCCCCAGTGGTGCCTGTGCAGTCTCTGGACTCACTACAGTTCATCCCCAGTGGAGCCAGTGCACTCTCTGGACTCACTGCACTCCATCCCCACTGGTGCCAGTGCACTCTCTGGACTCACTGCACTCCATCCCCACTGGTGCCAGTCCACTCTCTGGACTCACTGCACTGCATCCCCAGTGGTGCCAGTGCACTCTCTGGACTCATGCACTGCATCCCCAGTGGTGCCAGTGCACTCTCTGGACTCACTGCATTGCATCCCCAGTGGTGCCAGTGCACTCTCTGCACTCACTGCAGTGCATCCCCAGTGGTGCCAGTGCACTCTCTGGAGTCACTGCACTGCATCCCCAGTGGTGCCTGTGCAGTCTCTGGACTCACTACAGTTCATCCCCGGTGGAGCCAGTGCACTCTCTGGACTCACTGCACTGCATCCCCAGTGGTGCCAGGGCACTCTCTGGACTCACTGCACTCCATCCCCACTGGTGCCAGTCCACTCTCTGGACTCACTGCAATGCATCCCCAGTGGTGCCAGTGGACTCTCTGCACTCATGCACTGCATACCCAGTGGTGCCAGTGCACTCTTTGGACTCACTGCACTGCATGAACAGTGGTGCCAGTGCACTCTCTGGACTCACAGCACTGCATCCTCAGTGGTGCCAGTGTAGTCTCTGGACTCACTGTAGTGCATCCCCAGTGGTGCCAGTGCAATCTCAGGACTCACTGCAGTGCAGCTCCAGTTGGTGCCAGTGCAGTCTCTGGACTCACTGCACTGCATCCCCAGTGGTGCCAGTGCACTCTCTGGACTCACTGCACTGCATCCCCAGTGGTGCCAGTGCACTCTCTGGACTCACTGAACTGCATCCCCAGTGGTGCCAGAGCACTCTCTGGACTCACTGCAGTGCATCCCCAGTGCTGCCAGTGCACTCTCTGGACTCACTGCACTGCATCGCCAGTGGTGCCAGTGCACTCTCTGGACTCACTGCACTGCATCACCAGTGGTGCCAGTGCACTCTCTGGACTCAGTGCACTGCATCCCCAGTGCTGCCAGTGCACTCTCCGGACTCACTGCATTGCATCCCCAGTGGTGCCAGTGCACTCTCTGGACTCACTGCACTGCATCTCCAGTGGTGCCACTGCACTCTCTGGACTCACTGCACTGCATCACCATTGGTGCTAGGGCACTCTCCGGACTCACTGCAGTGCATCCGCAGTGGTACCAGTGCAGTCTTTCGAGTCACTGCAGTGCATCCCCATTGGTGCCAGTGCGCTCTCTGGACTCACTGCACTGCATCCCCAGTGGTGCCAGTGCACTCTCTGGACTCACTGCAGTGCATCCCCAGTGGTGCAAGTGCACTCTCTGGACTCACTGCACTGCATCCCCAGTGGTGCCAGTGCACTCTCTGTACTCACTGCACTGCATCACCTGTGGTGCCAGTGCACTCTCTGGACTCACTGCAGTGCATCCCCAGTGGTGCCAGTGCACTCTCTGAACTCACCGCACTGCATCCCCAGTGGTGTCAGTGCACTCTCTGGACTCACTGCACTGCATCCCCTGTGGTGCCAGTGCACTCTGTGGACTCATCGCATTGCATCCCCAGTGGTGCCAGTGCACTCTCTGGACTCACTGCACTGCATCCCCAGTGGTGCCAGTGCACTCTCTGGACTCACTGAACTGCATCCCCAGTGGTGCCAGTGCACTCTCTGCACTCACTGCACTGCATCCCCAGTGGTGCCAGTGCACTCTCTGCCCTCACTGCAGTGCATCCCCAGTGGTGCCAGTGCACTCTCTGGACTCACTGCACTGCATCCCCAGTGGTGCCAGTGCACTCTCTGGACTCACCGCATTGTTTCCCCAGTGGTGCCAGTGCACTCTCTGGACTCACTGCACTGCATCCCCAGTGGTGCCAGTGCACTCTCTGGAGTCACTGCACTGCATCCCCAGTGGTGCCACTGCACTCTCTGGACTCACTGCACTGCATCCCCAGTGGTGCCAGGGCACTCTCTGGACTCACTGCACTGCATCCCCAGTGGTGCCAGTGCACTCTCTGCCCTCACTGCACTGCATCCCCAGTGGTGCCAGTGCACTCTCTGCACTCACTGCAGTGCATCCCCAGTGGTGCCAGTGCAATCTCTGCGCTCACCGGGGTGCATCCCCAGTGGTGCCAGTGCACTCTGTGGACTCACTGCGCTGCATCCCCAGTGGTGCCAGTGCACTCTCTGGACTCACTGCACTGCATCCCCAGTGGTGCCAGTGCACTCTCTGGACTCACTGCACTTCATCCCCAGTGGTGCCAGTGCACTCTCTGGACTCACTGCACTGCATCCCCAGTGGTGCCAGTGCACTCTCTGGACTCACTGCAGTGCATCCCCATTGGTGCCAGTGCACTCTCTGGACTCACTGAACTGCATCCCCAGTGGTGCCAGAGCACTCTCTGGAATCACTGCAATGCATCCCCTGTGGTGCCAGTGCACTCTCTGTACTCACTGCACTGCATCACCTGTGGTGCCAGTGCACTCTCTGGACTCACTGCACTGCATCCCCAGTGGTGCCAGTGCACTCTCTGGACTCACTGCACTGCATCCCAGTGGTGCCAGTGCACTCACTGGACTCACAGCAGTGCATCCCCAGTGGTGCCAGTGCACTCACTGGACTCACTGTACTGCATCACCAGTGGTGCCAGTGCACTCTCTGGACTCACTGCACTGCATCCCAGTGGTGCCAGTGCACTCTCTGGACTCACTGCACTGCATCGCCAGTGGTGCCAGTGCACTCTCTGGACTCACTGTACGGCATCCCCAGTGGTGCCAATGCACTCTCTGGACTCACTGCACTGCATCGCCAGTGGTGCCAGTGCAATCTCAGGACTCACTGCACTGCATCCCCAGTGGTGCCAGTGCACTCTCTGGACTCAGTGCAGTGCATCCCCAGTGGTGCCAGTGCACTCTCTGGACCCACTGCAGTGCATCCCCATTGGTGCCAGTGCACTCTCTGGACTCACTGCAGTGCATCCCCAGTGGTGCCAGTGCACTCTCTCGAGTCACTGCACTGCATCCCCAGAAGTGCCAGTGCACTCTCTGGAGTCACTGCACTGCATCCCCAGTGGTGCCAGTGCACTCTCTGGACTCACTGCACTGCATCCCCAGTGGTGCCAGTGTACTCTCTGGACTCACTGCACTGCATCCCCAAGGTGCCAGTGCACTCTCTGGACTCACTGCACTGCATCCCCAGTGGTGCCAGTGCACTCTCTGGACTCACTGCACTGCATCCCCAGTGGTGCCAGTGTACTCTCTGGACTCACTGCACTGCATCCCCAAGGTGCCAGTGCACTCTCTGGACTCACTGCACTGCATCCCCAGTGGTGCCAGTGCAATCTCTGAACTCACCGCACTGCATCCCCAGTGGTGTCAGTGCACTCTCTGGACTCACCGCATTGCATCCCCAGTGGTGCCAGTGCACTCTCTGGACTCACTGCACTGCATCCCCAGTGGTGCCAGTGCACTTTCTGGAGTCACTGCACTGCATCCTCAGTGGTGCCAGTGCACTCTCTGCACTCACTGCACTGCATCCCCAGTGTTCCCAGAGCACTCTCTGGACTCACTGCACTGCATCCCCTGTGGTCCCAGTGCACGCTCTGCCCTCACTGCAGTGCATCCCCAGTGGTGCCAGTGCACTCTCTGCACTCACTGCAGTGCATCCCCAGTGGTGCCAGTGCAATCTCTGGGCTCACCGGGGTGCATCCCCAGTGGTGCCAGTGCACTCTCTGGACTCACTGCACTGCATCCCCAGTGGTGACAGTGCACTCTCTGGACTCACTGCACTGCATCCCCAGTGGTGCCAGTGCACTCTCTGGACTCACTGCAGTGCATCCCCAGTGGTGCCAGTGCACTCTCTGGACTCACTGAACTGCATCCCCAGTGGTGCCAGTGCACTCTCTGGACTCACTGAACTGCATCCCCAGTGGTGCCAGTGCACTCTCTGGACTTACCGCAGTGCATCCCCAGTAGTGCCAGTGCACTCTCTGGACTCACTGCGCTGCATTCCCAGTGGTGCCAGTGCACTCTCTGGACTCACTGCACTGCATCCCCACTGGTGCCAGTGCACTCTCTGCACTCACTGCACTGCATCCCCAGTGGTGCCAGGGCACTCTCCGGACTCACTGCAGTGCATCCCCAGTGGTGCCAGTGCACTCTTTCGAGTCACTGCAGTGCATCCCCAGTGGTGCCAGTGCACTCTCTGGACTCACTGCAGTGCATCCCCAGTGCTGCCAGTGCACTCTCTGGACTCACTGCAGTGCATCCCCAGTGGTGCCAGTGCACTCTCTGGACTCACTGCACTGCATCCCCATTGGTGCCAGTGCACTCTCTGGACTCACTGCACTGCATCCCCAGTGGTGTCAGTGCACTCTCTGGACTCACTGCAGTGCATCCCCAGTGGTGCCCGTGCACTCTCTGGACTTACTGCATTGCATCACCAGTGGTGCCAGTGCACTCTCTGCACTCACTGCACTGCATCCCCAGTGGTGCCAGTGCACTCTCTGGAGTCAGTGCACTGCATCCCCAGTGGTGCCTGTGCAGTCTCTGGACTCACTACAGTTCATCCCCGGTGGAGCCAGTGCACTCTCTGGACTCACTGCACTGCATCCCCAGTGGTGCCAGGGCACTCTCTGGACTCACTGCACTCCATCCCCACTGGTGCCAGTCCACTCTCTGGACTCACTGCACTGCATCCCCAGTGGTGCCAGTGGACTCTCTGCACTCATGCACTGCATACCCAGTGGTGCCAGTGCACTCTTTGGACTCACTGCACTGCATCCCCAGTGGTGCCAATGTAGTCTCTGGACTCACTGTAGTGCATCCCCAGTGGTGCCAGTGCAATCTCAGGACTCACTGCAGTGCAGCTCCAGTTGGTGCCAGTGCAGTCTCTGGACTCACTGCACTGCATCCCCAGTGGTGCCAGTGCACTCTCTGCACTCACTGCACTGCATCACCAGTGGTGCCAGTGCACTCTCTGGAGTCACTGCAGTGTATCCCCAGTGGTGCCAGTGCACTCTCTGGACTCACTGAACTGCATCCCCAGTGGTGCCAGAGCACTCTCTGGACTCACTGCAGTGCATCCCCAGTTCTGACTGTGCACTCTCTGGACTCACTGCAGTGCATCCCCAGTGGTGCCAGTGCACTCTCTGGACTCACTGCAGTGCATCCCCAGTGGTGCCAGTGCACTCTCTGCCCTCACTGCAGTGCATCCCCAGTGGTGCCAGTGCACTCTCTGGACTCACTGCACTGCATCCCCAGTGGTGCCAGTGCACTCTCTGGACTCACCGCATTGCATCCCCAGTGGTGCCAGTGCACTCTCTGGACTCACTGCACTGCATCCCCAGTGGTGCCAGTGCACTCTCTCGAGTCACTGCACTGCATCCTCAGTGGTGCCAGTACACTCTCTGGACTCACTGCACTGCATCCCCAGTGGTGCCAGGGCACTCTCTGGACTCACTGCACTGCATCCCCAGTGGTCCCAGTGCACTCTCTGCCCTCACTGCAGTGCATCCCCAGTGGTGGAAGTGCAATCTCTGGGCTCACCGGGGTGCATCCCCAGTGGTGCCAGTGCACTCTCTGGACTCACTGCACTGCATCCCCAGTAGTGCCAGTGCACTCTGTGGACTCACTGCGCTGCATCCCCAGTGGTGCCAGTGCACTCTCTGGACTCACTGCACTGCATCCCCAGTAGTGCCAGTGCACTCTGTGGACTCACTGCGCTGCATCCCCAGTGGTGCCAGTGCACTCTCTGGACTCACTGCACTGCATCCCCAGTGGTGCCAGTGCACTCTCTGCACTCACTGCACTGCATCCCCAGTGGTGCCAGTGCACTATCTGGACTCATTGCAGTGCATCCCCAGTGGTGCCAGTGCACTCTCTGAGTCACTGCACTGCATTCCCAGTGGTGCCAGTGCACTCTCTGGACTCACTGCAGTGCATCCCAAGTGGTGCCAGTGCACTCTCTGGACTCACTGCACTGCAACCCCAGTGGTGCCAGTGCACTCTCTGGACTCACCGCACTGCATCCCCAGTGGTGCCATTGCACTCTCTGGACTCACTGAACTGCATCCCCAAGGTGCCAGTGCACTCTCTGGACTCAACTGCACTGCATCCCCAGTGGTGCCCGTGCACTCTCTGGACTCACTGCAGTGCATCCCCAGTGGTGCCAGTGCACTCTCTGGACTCACTGCATTGCATCCCCAGTGGTGCCAGTGCACTCTCTGCACTCACTGCACTGCATCCCCAGTGGTGGCAGTGCACTCTCTGGACTCACTGCACTGCATCCCCAGTGGTGCCTGTGCAGTCTCTGGACTCACTACAGTTCATCCCCAGTGGAGCCAGTGCACTCTCTGGACTCACTGCACTCCATCCCCACTGGTGCCAGTGCACTCTCTGGACTCACTGCACTCCATCCCCACTGGTGCCAGTCCACTCTCTGGACTCACTGCACTGCATCCCCAGTGGTGCCAGTGCACTCTCTGGACTCATGCACTGCATCCCCAGTGGTGCCAGTGCACTCTCTGGACTCACTGCATTGCATCCCCAGTGGTGCCAGTGCACTCTCTGCACTCACTGCAGTGCATCCCCAGTGGTGCCAGTGCACTCTCTGGAGTCACTGCACTGCATCCCCAGTGGTGCCTGTGCAGTCTCTGGACTCACTACAGTTCATCCCCGGTGGAGCCAGTGCACTCTCTGGACTCACTGCACTGCATCCCCAGTGGTGCCAGGGCACTCTCTGGACTCACTGCACTCCATCCCCACTGGTGCCAGTCCACTCTCTGGACTCACTGCAATGCATCCCCAGTGGTGCCAGTGGACTCTCTGCACTCATGCACTGCATACCCAGTGGTGCCAGTGCACTCTTTGGACTCACTGCACTGCATGAACAGTGGTGCCAGTGCACTCTCTGGACTCACAGCACTGCATCCTCAGTGGTGCCAGTGTAGTCTCTGGACTCACTGTAGTGCATCCCCAGTGGTGCCAGTGCAATCTCAGGACTCACTGCAGTGCAGCTCCAGTTGGTGCCAGTGCAGTCTCTGGACTCACTGCACTGCATCCCCAGTGGTGCCAGTGCACTCTCTGGACTCACTGCACTGCATCCCCAGTGGTGCCAGTGCACTCTCTGGACTCACTGAACTGCATCCCCAGTGGTGCCAGAGCACTCTCTGGACTCACTGCAGTGCATCCCCAGTGCTGCCAGTGCACTCTCTGGACTCACTGCACTGCATCGCCAGTGGTGCCAGTGCACTCTCTGGACTCACTGCACTGCATCACCAGTGGTGCCAGTGCACTCTCTGGACTCAGTGCACTGCATCCCCAGTGCTGCCAGTGCACTCTCCGGACTCACTGCATTGCATCCCCAGTGGTGCCAGTGCACTCTCTGGACTCACTGCACTGCATCCCCAGTGGTGCCACTGCACTCTCTGGACTCACTGCACTGCATCACCATTGGTGCTAGGGCACTCTCCGGACTCACTGCAGTGCATCCGCAGTGGTACCAGTGCAGTCTTTCGAGTCACTGCAGTGCATCCCCATTGGTGCCAGTGCGCTCTCTGGACTCACTGCACTGCATCCCCAGTGGTGCCAGTGCACTCTCTGGACTCACTGCAGTGCATCCCCAGTGGTGCAAGTGCACTCTCTGGACTCACTGCACTGCATCCCCAGTGGTGCCAGTGCACTCTCTGTACTCACTGCACTGCATCACCTGTGGTGCCAGTGCACTCTCTGGACTCACTGCAGTGCATCCCCAGTGGTGCCAGTGCACTCTCTGAACTCACCGCACTGCATCCCCAGTGGTGTCAGTGCACTCTCTGGACTCACTGCACTGCATCCCCTGTGGTGCCAGTGCACTCTGTGGACTCATCGCATTGCATCCCCAGTGGTGCCAGTGCACTCTCTGGACTCACTGCACTGCATCCCCAGTGGTGCCAGTGCACTCTCTGGACTCACTGAACTGCATCCCCAGTGGTGCCAGTGCACTCTCTGCACTCACTGCACTGCATCCCCAGTGGTGCCAGTGCACTCTCTGCCCTCACTGCAGTGCATCCCCAGTGGTGCCAGTGCACTCTCTGGACTCACTGCACTGCATCCCCAGTGGTGCCAGTGCACTCTCTGGACTCACCGCATTGTTTCCCCAGTGGTGCCAGTGCACTCTCTGGACTCACTGCACTGCATCCCCAGTGGTGCCAGTGCACTCTCTGGAGTCACTGCACTGCATCCCCAGTGGTGCCACTGCACTCTCTGGACTCACTGCACTGCATCCCCAGTGGTGCCAGGGCACTCTCTGGACTCACTGCACTGCATCCCCAGTGGTGCCAGTGCACTCTCTGCCCTCACTGCACTGCATCCCCAGTGGTGCCAGTGCACTCTCTGCACTCACTGCAGTGCATCCCCAGTGGTGCCAGTGCAATCTCTGCGCTCACCGGGGTGCATCCCCAGTGGTGCCAGTGCACTCTGTGGACTCACTGCGCTGCATCCCCAGTGGTGCCAGTGCACTCTCTGGACTCACTGCACTGCATCCCCAGTGGTGCCAGTGCACTCTCTGCACTCACTGCACTGCATCCCCAGTGGTGCCAGTGCACTCTCTGGACTCATTGCAGTGAATCCCCAGTGGTGCCAGTGCACTCTCTGAGTCACTGCACTGCATCCCCAGTGGTGCCAGTGCACTCTCTGGACTCACTGCAGTGCATCCCAAGTGGTGCCAGTGCACTCTCTGGACTCACTGCACTGCAACCCCAGTGGTGCCAGTGCACTCTCTGGACTCACCGCACTGCATCCCCAGTGGTGCCAGTGCACTCTCTGGACTCACTGCACTGCATCCCCAAGGTGCCAGTGCACTCTCTGGACTCAACTGCACTGCATCCCCAGTGGTGCCCGTGCACTCTCTGGACTCACTGCAGTGCATCCCCAGTGGTGCCAGTGCACTCTCTGGACTCACTGCATTGCATCCCCAGTGGTGCCAGTGCCCTCTCTGCACTCACTGCACTGCATCCCCAGTGGTGCCAGTGCACTCTAAGGACTCACTGCACTGCATCCGCAGTGGTGCCTGTGCACTCTCTGGACTCACTGCAGTGCATCCCCAGTGGTGCCAGTGCACTCTCTGGACTCACAGCACTGCATCCCCAGTGGTGCCAGTGGACTCTCTGGACTCACTGCACTGCATCCCCACTGGTGCCAGTCCACTCTCTGGACTCACTGCAGTGCATCCCCAGTGGTGCCAGTGCACTCTCTGCACTCATGCACTGCATACCCAGTGGTGCCAGTGCACTCTTTGGACTCACTGTTCTGCATCCCCAGTGGTGCCAGTGCACTCTCTGGACTCACTGCACTGCATCCCCAGTGGTGCCAGTGCACTCTCTGGACTCACTGCAGTGCATCCTCAGTGGTGCCAGTGCAACCTCAGGACTCACTGCAGTGCAGCTCCAGTTGGTGCCAGTGCAGTCTCTGGACTCACTGCACTGCATCCCCACTGGTGCCAGTGCACTCTCTGGACTCACTGCACTGCATCCCCACTGGTGCCAGTCCACTCTCTGGACTCACTGCAGTGTATCCCCAGTGGTGCCAGTACACTCTCTGGACTCACTGAACTGCATCCCCAGTTGTGCCAGAGCACTCTCTGGACTCACTGCAGTGCATCCCCAGTGCTGCCAGTGCACTCTCTGGACTCACTGCACTGCATCGCCAGTGGTGCCAGTGCACTCTCTGGACTCACTGCACTGCATCCCCAGTGGTGCCAGTGCACTCTCTGCACTCAGTGCACTGCATCCCCAGTGGTGCCAGTGCACTCTCTGCACTCACTGCACTGCATCCCCAGTGGTGCCAGTGCACTCTCTGGAGTCACAGCACTGCATCAACAGTGGTGCCTCTGCACTCTCTGGACTCACAGCACTGCATCCCCAGTGGTGCCAGTGCACTCTCTGGACTCACTGTAGTGCATCCCCAGTGGTGCCAGTGCACTCTCTGGACTCACTGCAGTGCATCCCCAGTGGTGCCAGTGCACTCTCTGGACTCACTGCACTGCATCCCCAGTGGTGCCAGTGCACTCTCTGGAATCACTGCAGTGCATCCCCAGTGGTGCCAGTGCACTCTCTGGAGTCACTGCAGTGCATCCCCATTGGTGCCAGTGCACTCTCTGGACTCACTGCATTGCATCCCCAGTGGTGCCAGTGCACTCTCTGGACTCACTGCACTGCATCCCCAGTGGTGTCAGTGCACTCTCTGGACTCACTGCAGTGCATCCCCAGTGGTGCCCGTGCACTCTCTGGACTCACTGCAGTGCATCCCCAGTGGTGCCAGTGCACTCTCTGGACTCACTGCATTGCATCCCCAGTGGTGCCAGTGCACTCTCTGCACTCACTGCAGTGCATCCGCAGTGGTGCCAGTGCACTCTCTGGAGTCACTGCACTTCATCCCCAGTGGTGCCTGTGCAGTCTCTGGACTCACTACAGTTCATCCCCAGTGGAGCCAGTGCACTCTCTGGACTCACTGCACTCCATCCCCACTGGTGCCAGTCCACTCTCTGGACTCACTGCACTGCATCCCCAGTGGTGCCACTGCACTCTCTGGACTCACTGCACTGCATCACCATTGGTGCCAGGGCACTCTCCGGACTCACTGCAGTGCATCCGCAGTGGTGCCAGTGCACTCTTTCGAGTCACTGCAGTTCATCCCCAGTGGTGCCAGTGCACTCTCTGGACTCACTGCAGTGCATCCCCAGTGGTGCCAGTGCACTCTCTGGACTCACTGCACTGCATCCCCAGTGGTGCCAGTGCACTCTCTGGACTCACTGCACTGCATCCCCAGTGGTGCCAGTGCACTCTCTGGACTCACAGCACTGCATCCCCAGTGGTGCCAGTGCACTCTCTGGAGTCACAGCACTGCATCAACAGTGGTGCCAGTGCACTCTCTGGAGTCACTGCACTGCATCCCCAGTGGTGCCAGTGCACTCTCTGGACTCACTGCAGTGCATCGCCCGTGGTGCCAGTGCACTCTCTGGACTCACTGCACTGCATCCCCAGTGGTGCCAGTGCACTCTCTGGACTCACTGCAGTGCATCCCAAGTGCTGCCAATGCACTCTCTGGACTCACTGCAGTGCACCCCCACTGGTGCCAGTGCACTCCCCGGAATCACTGCAGTGCATCCCCAGTGGTGCCAGTGCACTCTCTGGACTCACTGCGCTGCATGCACAGTGGTGCCAGTGCACTCTCTGGACTCACTGCATTGCATCCCCAGTGGTGCCAGTGCACTCTCTGGACTCACTGCACTGCATCCCCAGTGGTGCCAGGGCACTCTCTGGACTCACTGCAGTGCATCCCCAGTGGTGCCAGTGCACTCTCTGGACTCACTGCCGTGCATCCCCAGTGGTGCCAGTGCACTCTCTGCACTCACTGCAGTGCATCCCCAGTGGTGCCAGTGCAATCTCTGGGCTCACCGGGGTGCATCCCCAGTGGTGCCAGTGCACTCTCTGGACTCACTGCACTGCATCCCCAGTGGTGCCAGTGCACTCTCTGGACTCACTGCACTGCATTCCCAGTGGTGCCAGGGCACTCTCTGCACTCACTGCACTGCATCAACAGTGGTGCCAGTGCACTCTCTGGACTCACTGCACTGCAACCCCAGTGGTGCCAGTGCACTCTCTGGACTCACTGCAGTGCACCCCCACTGGTGACAGTGCACTCTCTGGACTCACTGCACTGCATCCCCAGTGGTGCCAGTGCACTCTCTGGACTCACTGCACTGCATCCCCAAGGTGCCAGTGCACTCTCTGGACTCAACTGCACTGCATCCCCAGTGGTGCCAGTGCACTCTCTGGACTCACTGCAGTGCATTCCCAGTGGTGCCAGTGCACTTTCTGGACTCACTGCAGTGCATCCCCAGTGGTGCCAGTGCACTCTCTGGACTCACTGCACTTCATCCCCAGTGGTGCCAGTGCACTCTCTGGACTCACTGCATTGCATCCCCAGTGGTGCCAGTGCACTCTCTGGACTCACTGCACTGCATCCCCAGTGGTGTCACTGCACTCTCTGGACTCACTGCACTGCATCACCATTGGTGCCAGTGCACTCTCCGGACTTACTGCAGTGCATCCCCAGTGGAGCCAGTGCACTCTTTCGAGTCACTGCAGTGCATCCCCAGTGGTGCCAGTGCACTCTCTGGACTCACTGCACTGATTCCCCAGTGGTGCCAGTGCACTCTCTGGAATCACTGCACTGCATCCCCAGTGGTGCCAGTGCACTCTCCGGACTCACTGCAGTGCATCCGCAGTGGTGCCAGTGCACTCTTTTGAGTCACTGCAGTGTAGCTCAGTGGTGCCAGTGCCCTCTCTGGACTCACTGCACTGCATCCCCAGTGGTGCCAGTGCACTCTCTGCACTCACTGCACTGCATCACCAGTGGTGCCAGTGCACTCTCTGGACTCACTGCAGTGCATCCCCAGTGGTGCCAGTGCACTCTCTGGACTCACTGCACTGCATCCCCAGTGGTGCCAGTGCACTCTCTGGAGTCGCAGCACTGCATCAACAGTGGTGCCTCTGCACTCTCTGGACTCACTGCACTTAATCCCCAGTGCTGCCAGTGCACTCTCTGGACTCACTGCACTGCATCCCCAGTGGTGACAGTGCACTCTCTGGACTCACTGCACTGCATCCCCAGTGGTGCCAGTGCACTCTCTGGACTCACTGCACTGCATCCCCAGTGGTGCCAGTGCACTCTCTGGACTCACTGCACTTCATCCCCAGTGGTGCCAGTGCACTCTCTGTACTCACTGCAGTGCATCTCCAGTGGTGCCAGTGGACTCTCTGGAATCACTGCACTGCATCCCCAGTGGTGCCACTGCACTCTCTGGACTCACTGCACTGCATCACCATTGGTGCCAGGGCACTCTCCGGACTCACTGCAGTGCATCCGCAGTGGTGCCAGTGCACTCTTTCGAGTCACTGCACTGCATCCCCAGTGGTGCCAGTGCACTCTTGCACTCACTGCACTGCATCCCCAGTGGTGCCAGTGCACTCTCTGCACTCACTGCACTGCATCCCCGGTGTCCCAGAGCACTCTCTGGACTCACCGAGGTGCATCCCCAGTGGTGCCAGTGCACTCTCTGGACTCACCGCACTGCATCACCTGTGGTGCCAGTGCACTCTCTGGACTCACTGCAGTGCAGCCCCTGAGGTGCCAGTGTACTCTCTGGATCACTGCACTGCATCACCATTGGTGCCAGGGCACTCTCCGGACTCACTGCAGTGCATCCCCAGTGCTGCCAGTGCACTCTCTGGACTCACTGCAGTGCATCCCCAGTGGTGCCAGTGCACTCTCTGGACTCACAGCACTGCATCCCCAGTGGTGCCAGTGCACTCTCTGGAGTCACAGCACTGCATCAACAGTGGTGCCTCTGCACTCTCTGGAGTCACTGCACTGCATCCCCAGTGGTGCCAGTGCACTCTCTGGACTCACTGCAGTGCATCCCCAGTGGTGCCAGTGCACTCTCTGCACTCACTGCAGTGCATCCCCAGTGGTGCCAGTGCACTCTCTGGACTCACTGCAGTGCATCCCAAGTGCTGCCAGTGCACTCTCTGGACTCACTGCAGTGCACCCCCACTGGTGCCAGTGCACTCTCCGGAATCACTGCAGTGCATCCCCAGTGGTGCCAGTGCACTCTCTGGACTCACTGCGCTGCATCCACAGTGGTGCCAGTGCACTCTCTGGACTCACTGCATTGCATCCCCAGTGGTGCCAGTGCACTCTCTGGACTCACTGCACTGCATCCCCAGTGGTGCCAGGGCACTCTCTGGACTCACTGCAGTGCATCCCCAGTGGTGCCAGTGCACTCTCTGCCCTCACTGCAGTGCATCCCCAGTGGTGCCAGTGCACTCTCTGCACTCACTGCAGTGCATCCCCAGTGGTGCCAGTGCAATCTCTGGGCTCACCGGGGTGCATCCCCAGTGGTGCCAGTGCACTCTCTGGACTCACTGCACTGCATCCCCAGTGGTGCCAGTGGACTCTCTGCACTCATGCACTGCATACCCAGTGGTGCCAGTGCACTCTTTGGACTCACTGCACTGCATCCCCAGTGGTGCCAGTGCACTCTCTGGACTCACTGCACTGCATCCCCAGTGGTGCCAGTGTAGTCTCTGGACTCACTGTAGTGCATCCCCAGTGGTGCCTGTGCAATCTCAGGACTCACTGCAGTGCAGCTCCATTTGGTGCCAGTGCAGTCTCTGGACTCACTGCACTGCATCCCCAGTGGTGCCAGTGCACTCTCTGGACTCACTGCAGTGCATCCCCAGTGGTGCCAGTTCACTCTCTGGACTCACTGCAGTGTATCCCCAGTGGTGCCAGTGCACTCTCTGGAGTCACTGAACTGCATCCCCAGTGGTGCCAGAGCACTCTCTGGACTCACTGCAGTGCATCCCCAGTGCTGCCAGTGCACTCTCTGGACTCACTGCACTGCATCGCCAGTGGTGCCAGTGCACTCTCTGGACTCACTGCACTGCATCACCAGTGGTGCCAGTGCACTCTCTGGACTCAGTGCACTGCATCCCCAGTGGTGCCAGTGCACTCTCTGGACTCACTGCATTGCATCCCCAGTGGTGCCAGTGCACTCTCTGGACTCACTGCACTGCATCCCCAGTGGTGCCACTGCACTCTCTGGACTCACTGCACTGCATCACCATTGGTGCCAGGGCACTCTCCGGACTCACTGCAGTGCATCCGCAGTGGTACCAGTGCACTCTTTCGAGTCACTGCAGTGCATCCCCAGTGGTGCCAGTGCGCTCTCTGGACTCACTGCACTGCATCCCCAGTGGTGCCAGTGCACTCTCTGGACTCACTGCAGTGCATCCCCGGTGGTGCAAGTGCACTCTCTGGACTCACTGCACTGCATCCCCAGTGGTGCCAGTGCACTCTCTGGAATCACTGCAGTGCATCCCCAGTGGTGCCAGTGCACTCTCTGTACTCACTGCACTGCATCACCTGTGGTGCCAGTGCACTCTCTGGACTCACTGCAGTGCATCCCCAGTGGTGCCAGTGCACTCTCTGAACTCACCGCACTGCATCCCCAGTGGTGTCAGTGCACCCTCTGGACTCACTGCACTGCATCCCCTGTGGTGCCAGTGCACTCTGTGGACTCATCGCATTGCATCCCCAGTGGTGCCAGTGCACTCTCTGGACTCACTGCACTGCATCACCAGTGGTGCCAGTGCACTCTCTGCCCTCACTGCAGTGCATCCCCAGTGGTGCCAGTGCACTCTCTGCACTCACTGCACTGCATCCCCAGTGGTGCCAGTGCACTCTCTGCCCTCACTGACAGTGCATCCCCAGTGGTGCCAGTGCACTCTCTGGACTCACTGCACTGCATACCCAGTGGTGCCAGTGCACTCTCTGGACTCACCGCATTGTTTCCCCAGTGGTGCCAGTGCACTCTCTGGACTCACTGCACTGCATCCCCAGTGGTGCCAGTGCACTCTCTGGAGTCACTGCACTGCATCCTCAGTGGTGCCAGTGCACTCTCTGGACTCACTGCATTGCATCCCCAGTGGTGCCAGTGCACTCTCTGGACTCACTGCACTGCATCCCCAGTGGTCCCAGTGCACTCTCTGCCCTCACTGCACTGCATCCCCAGTGGTGCCAGTGCACTCTCTGCACTCACTGCAGTGCATCACCAGTGTTCCCAGAGCACTCTCTGGACTCACTGCACTGCATCCCCAGTGGTGCCAGTGCACTCTCTGGACTCACTGCACTGCATCCCCAGTGGTGCCAGTGCACTCTCTGGACTCACTGCACTGCATCCCCAGTAGTGCCAGTGCACTCTCTGGACTCAATGCGCTGCATCCCCAGTGGTGCCAGTGCACTCTCTGGACTCACTGCACTGCATCCCCAGTGGTGCCAGTGCACTCTCTGCACTCACTGCACTGCATCCCAGGTGGTGCCAGTGCACTCTCTGGAGTCACTGCACTGCATCCCCAGTGGTGCCTGTGCAGTCTCTGAGTCACTGCACTGCATCCCCAGTGGTGCCAGTGCACTCTCTGGACTCACTGCAGTGCATCCCAAGTGGTGCCAGTGCACTCTCTGGACTCACTGAACTGCAACCCCAGTGGTGCCAGTGCACTCTCTGGACTCACCGCACTGCATCCCCAGTGGTGCCAGTGCACTCTCTGGACTCACTGCACTGCATCCCCAAGGTGCCAGTGCACTCTCTGGACTCACTGCAGTGCATCAACAGTGGTGCCAGTGCACTCTATGGACTCACTGCACTGCATCCCCAGTGGTGCCTGTGCAGTCTCTGGACTCACTACAGTTCATCCCCAGTGGAGCCAGTGCACTCTCTGGACTCACTGCACTCCATCCCCACTGGTGCCAGTACACTCTCTGGACTCACTGCACTGCATCCCCAGTGGTGCCAGTGCACTCTCTGGACTCACTGCAGTGCATCCCCAGTGGTGCCAGTGCACTCTCTGCACTCATGCACTGCATACCCAGTGGTGCCAGTGCACTCTTTGGACTCACTGCACTTCATCCCCAGTGGTGCCAGTGCACTCTCTGGACTCACTGCACTGCATCCCTAGTGGTGCCAGTGTAGTCTCTGGACTCACTGTAGTGCATCCCCAGTGGTGCCTATGCAACCTCAGGACTCACTGCAGTGCAGCTCCAGTTGGTGCCAGTGCACTCTCTGGACTCACTGCACTGCATCCCCACTGGTGCCAGTGCACTCTCTGGACTCACTGCAGTGCATCCCCAGTGGTGCCAGTGCACTCTCTGGAGTCACTGCAGTGTATCCCCAGTGGTGCCAGTGCACTCTCTGGACTCACTGAACTGCATCCCCAGTGGTGCCAGAGCACTCTCTGGACTCACTGCAGTGCATCCCCAGTGCTGCCAGTGCCCTCTCTGGACTCACTGCACTGCATCGCCAGTGGTTCCAGTGCACTCTCTGGACTCACTGCACTGCATCCCCAGTGGTGCCAGTGCACTCTCTGCACTCAGTGCACTGCATCCCCAGTGGTGCCAGTGCACTCTCTGCACTCACTGCACTGCATCTCCAGTGGTGCCAGTGCACTCTCTGGAGTCACAGCACTGCATGAACAGTGGTGCTTCTGCACTCTCTGGAGTCACTGCAGTGCATCCCCAGTGGTGCCAGTGCACTCTCTGGACTCACTGCACTGCATCACCTGTGGTGCCAGTGCACTCTCTGGACTCACTGGAGTGCATCCCCAGTGGTGCCAGTGCACTCTCTGAACTCACCGCACTGCATCCCCAGTGGTGTCAGTGCACCCTCTGGACTCACTGCACTGCATCCGCAGTGGTGCCAGTGCACTCTGTGGACTCATCGCATTGCATCCCCAGTGGTGCCAGTGCACTCTCTGGACTCACTGCACTGCATCCCCAGTGGTGCCAGTGCACTCTCTGCCCTCACTGACAGTGCATCCCCAGTGGTGCCAGTGCACTCTCTGGACTCACTGCACTGCATCACCAGTGGTGCCAGTGCACTCTCTGGACTCACCGCATTGTTTCCCCAGTGGTGCCAGTGCACTCTCTGGACTCACTGCACTGCATCCCCAGTGGTGCCAGTGCACTCTCTGGAGTCACTGCACTGCATCCTCAGTGGTGCCAGTGCACTCTCTGGACTCACTGCACTGCATCCCCAGTGGTGCCAGGGCACTCTCTGGACTCACTGCACTGCATCCCCAGTGGTCCCAGTGCACTCTCTGCCCTCACTGCACTGCATCCCCAGTGGTGCCAGTGCACTCTCTGCACTCACTGCAGTGCATCCCCAGTGTTCCCAGAGCACTCTCTGGACTCACTGCAGTGCATCCCCAGTGGTGCCAGTGCACTCTCTGGACTCACTGCACTGCAACACCTGTGGTGCCAGTGCACTCTCTGGACTCACTGCAGTGCATCCCCAGTGGTGCCAGTGCACTCTCTGGACTCACTGCAGTGCATCCCCAGTGGTGCCAGTGCACTCTCTGGACTCACTGCACTGCATCCCCAGTGGTGCCAGTGCACTCTCTGGACTCACTGCAGTGCATCCGCAGTGGTGCCAGTGCACTCTCTGGACTCACTGCACTGCATCCCCAGTAGTGCCAGTACACTCTGTGGACTCACTGCGCTGCATCCCCAGTGGTGCCAGTGCACTCTCTGGACTCACTGCACTGCATCCCCAGTGGTGCCAGTGCACTCTCTGCACTCACTGCACTGCATCCCCAGTGGTGCCAGTGCACTCTCTGGACTCATTGCAGTGAATCCCCAGTGGTGCCAGTGCACTCTCTGAGTCACTGCACTGCATCCCCAGTGGTGCCAGTGCACTCTCTGGACTCACTGCAGTGCATTCCAAGTGGTGCCAGTGCACTCTCTGGACTCACTGCACTGCAACCCCAGTGGTGCCAGTGCACTCTCTGGACTCACCGCACTGCATCCCCAGTGGTGCCTGTGCACTCTCTGGACTCACTGCACTGCATCCCCAAGGTGCCAGTGCACTCTCTGGACTCACTGCAGTTCATCCCCAGTGGTGCCAGTGCACTCTCTGCACTCACTGCATTGCATCCCCAGTGGTTCCAGTGCCCTCTCTGC
This sequence comes from Anser anser, assembly GCF_964211835.1. Taxonomy (NCBI): domain Eukaryota; kingdom Metazoa; phylum Chordata; class Aves; order Anseriformes; family Anatidae; genus Anser; species Anser anser. Next base: position 26,186 of record NW_028153459.1, on the reverse strand, counting down.
ACTCACTGCACTGCATCCCCAGTGGTGCCAGTGCACTCTATGGACTCACTGCACTGCATCCCCAGTGGTGCCTGTGCAGTCTCTGGACTCACTACAGTTCATCCCCAGTGGAGCCAGTGCACTCTCTGGACTCACTGCACTCCATCCCCACTGGTGCCAGTGCACTCTCTGGACTCACTGCAGTGCATCCCCACTGGTGCCAGTCCACTCTCTGGACTCACTGCAGTGCATCCCCAGTGGTGCCAGTGCACTCTCTGCACTCATGCACTGCATACCCAGTGGTGCCAGTGCACTCTTTGGACTCACTGTACTGCATCCCCAGTGGTGCCAGTGCACTCTCTGGACTCACTGCACTGCATCCCCAGTGGTGCCAGTGTAGTCTCTGGACTCACTGTAGTGCATCCCCAGTGGTGCCAGTGCAACCTCAGGACTCACTGCAGTGCAGCTCCAGTTGGTGCCAGTGCAGTCTCTGGACTCACTGCACTGCATCCCCACTGGTGCCAGTGCACTCTCTGGACTCACTGCAGTGCATCCCCAGTGGTGCCAGTGCACTCTCTGGAGTCACTGCAGTGTATCCCCAGTGGTGCCAGTGCACTCTCTGGACTCACTGCACTGCATCGCCAGTGGTGCCAGTGCACTCTCTGGACTCACTGCACTGCATCCCCAGTGGTGCCAGTGCACTCTCTGCACTCAGTGCACTGCATCCCCAGTGGTGCCAGTGCACTCTCTGCACTCACTGCACTGCATCTCCAGTGGTGCCAGTGCACTCTCTGGAGTCACAGCACTGCATCAACAGTGGTGCCTCTGCACTCTCTGGAGTCACTGCACTGCATCCCCAGTGGTGCCAGTGCACTCTCTGGACTCACTGTAGTGCATCCCCAGTGGTGCCAGTGCACTCTCTGGACTCACTGCAGTGCATCCCCAGTAGTGCCAGTGCACTCTCTGGACTCACTGCACTGCATCCCCAGTGGTGCCAGTGCACTCTCTGGAATCACTGCAGTGCATCCCCAGTGGTGCCAGTGCACTCTCTGGAGTCACTGCACTGCATCCCCAGTGGTGCCAGTGCACTCTCTGGACTCACTGCATTGCATCCCCAGTGGTGCCAGTGCACTCTCTGGACTCACTGCACTGCATCCCCAGTGGTGTCAGTGCACTCTCTGGACTCACTGCAGTGCATCCCCAGTGGTGCCCGTGCACTCTCTGCACTCACTGCAGTGCATCCCCACTGGTGCCAGTCCACTCTCTGGACTCACTGCATTGCATCCCCAGTGGTGCCAGTGCACTCTCTGCACTCACTGCATTGCATCCGCAGTGGTGCCAGTGCACTCTCTGGAGTCACTGCACTTCATCCCCAGTGGTGCCTGTGCAGTCTCTGGACTCACTACAGTTCATCCCCAGTGGAGCCAGTGCACTCTCTGGACTCACTGCACTCCATCCCCACTGGTGCCAGTCCACTCTCTGGACTCACTGCACTGCATCCCCAGTGGTGCCACTGCACTCTCTGGACTCACTGCACTGCATCACCATTGGTGTCAGGGCACTCTCCGGACTCACTGCAGTGCATCCGCAGTGGTGCCAGTGCACTCTTTCGAGTCACTGCAGTTCATCCCCAGTGGTGCCAGTGCACTCTCTGGACTCACTGCAGTGCATCCCCAGTGGTGCCAGTGCACTCTCTGGACTCACTGCAGTGCATCCCCAGTGCTGCCAGTGCACTCTCTGGACTCACTGCACTGCATCCCCAGTGGTGCCAGTGCACTCTCTGGACTCACAGCACTGCATCCCCCGTGGTGCCAGTGCACTCTCTGGAGTCACAGCACTGCATCAACTGTGGTGCCTCTGCACTCTCTGGACTCACTGCACTGCATCCCCAGTGGTGCCAGTGCACTCTCTGGACTCACCGGGGTGCATCCCCAGTGGTGCCAGTGCACTCTCTGGACTCACTGCAGTGCATCCCCAGTGGTGCCAGTGCACTCTCTGGACTCACTGCAGTGCATCCCAAGTGCTTCCAGTGCACTCTCTGGACTCACTGCAGTGCACCCCCACTGGTGCCAGTGCACTCTCCGGAATCACTGCAGTGCATCCCCAGTGATGCCAGTGCACTCTCTGGACTCACTGCGCTGCATCCACAGTGGTGCCAGTGCACTCTCTGGACTCACTGCGCTGCATCCCCAGTGGTGCCAGGGCACTCTCTGGACTCACTGCAGTGCATCCCCAGTGGTGCCAGTGCACTCTCTGCCCTCACTGCAGTGCATCCCCAGTGGTGCCAGTGCACTCTCTGCACTCACTGCAGTGCATCCCCAGTGGTGCCAGTGCAATCTCTGGGCTCACCGGGGTGCATCCCCAGTGGTGCCAGTGCACTCTCTGGACTCACTGCACTGCATCCCCAGTGGTGCCAGTGCACTCTCTGGACTCACTGCACTGCATCCCCAGTGGTGCCAGTGCACTCTCTGGACTCACTGCACTTCATCCCCAGTGGTGCCAGTGCACTCTCTGGACTCACTGCATTGCATCCCCAGTGGTGCCAGTGCACTCTCTGGACTCACTGCACTGCATCCCCAGTGGTGCCACTGCACTCTCTGGACTCACTGCACTGCATCACCATTGGTGCCAGTGCACTCTCCGGACTCACTGCAGTGCATCCGCAGTGGTGCCAGTGCACTCTTTCGAGTCACTGCACTGCATCACCAGTGGTGCCAGTGCACTCTCTGGACTCACCGCACTGCATCCCCAGTGGTGCCAGTGCACTCTCTGGACTCACTGCACTGCATCCCCAGTGGTGCCAGTGCACTCTCTGGACTCACTGCAGTGCATCCCCAGTAGTGCCAGTGCACTCTCTGGACTCACTGCACTGCATCCCCAGTGGTGCCAGTGCACTCTCTGGAATCACTGCAGTGCATCCCCAGTGGTGCCAGTGCACTCTCTGGAGTCACTGCACTGCATCCCCAGTGGTGCCAGTGCACTCTCTGGACTCACTGCATTGCATCCCCAGTGGTGCCAGTGCACTCTCTGGACTCACTGCACTGCATCCCCAGTGGTGTCAGTGCACTCTCTGGACTCACTGCAGTGCATCCCCAGTGGTGCCCGTGCACTCTCTGCACTCACTGCAGTGCATCCCCACTGGTGCCAGTCCACTCTCTGGACTCACTGCATTGCATCCCCAGTGGTGCCAGTGCACTCTCTGCACTCACTGCAGTGCATCCGCAGTGGTGCCAGTGCACTCTCTGGAGTCACTGCACTTCATCCCCAGTGGTGCCTGTGCAGTCTCTGGACTCACTACAGTTCATCCCCAGTGGAGCCAGTGCACTCTCTGGACTCACTGCACTCCATCCCCACTGGTGCCAGTCCACTCTCTGGACTCACTGCACTGCATCCCCAGTGGTGCCACTGCACTCTCTGGACTCACTGCACTGCATCACCATTGGTGTCAGGGCACTCTCCGGACTCACTGCAGTGCATCCGCAGTGGTGCCAGTGCACTCTTTCGAGTCACTGCAGTTCATCCCCAGTGGTGCCAGTGCACTCTCTGGACTCACTGCAGTGCATCCCCAGTGGTGCCAGTGCACTCTCTGGACTCACTGCAGTGCATCCCCAGTGCTGCCAGTGCACTCTCTGGACTCACTGCACTGCATCCCCAGTGGTGCCAGTGCACTCTCTGGACTCACAGCACTGCATCCCCAGTGGTGCCAGTGCACTCTCTGGAGTCACAGCACTGCATCAACTGTGGTGCCTCTGCACTCTCTGGACTCACTGCACTGCATCCCCAGTGGTGCCAGTGCACTCTCTGGACTCACCGGGGTGCATCCCCAGTGGTGCCAGTGCACTCTCTGGACTCACTGCAGTGCATCCCCAGTGGTGCCAGTGCACTCTCTGGACTCACTGCAGTGCATCCCAAGTGCTGCCAGTGCACTCTCTGGACTCACTGCAGTGCACCCCCACTGGTGCCAGTGCACTCTCCGGAATCACTGCACTGCAACACCAGTGATGCCAGTGCACTCTCTGGACTCACTGCGCTGCATCCACAGTGGTGCCAGTGCACTCTCTGGACTCACTGCATTGCATCCCCAGTGGTGCCAGTGCACTCTCTGGACTCACTGCACTGCATCCCCAGTGGTGCCAGGGCACTCTCTGGACTCACTGCAGTGCATCCCAATGGTGCCAGTGCACTCTCTGCCCTCACTGCAGTGCATCCCCAGTGGTGCCAGTGCACTCTCTGCACTCACTGCAGTGCATCCCCAGTGGTGCCAGTGCAATCTCTGGGCTCACCGGGGTGCATCCCCAGTGGTGCCAGTGCACTCTCTGGACTCACTGCACTGCATCCCCAGTGGTGCCAGTGCACTCTCTGGACTCACTGCACTGCATCCCCAGTGGTGCCAGTGCACTCTCTGGACTCACTGCACTTCATCCCCAGTGGTGCCAGTGCACTCTCTGGACTCACTGCATTGCATCCCCAGTGGTGCCAGTGCACTCTCTGGACTCACTGCACTGCATCCCCAGTGGTGCCACTGCACTCTCTGGACTCACTGCACTGCATCACCATTGGTGCCAGGGCACTCTCCGGACTCACTGCACTGCATCCCCAGTGGTGCCAGTGCACTCTCTGCACTCACTGCACTGCATCCCCAGTGTTCCCAGAGCACTCTCTGGACTCACTGCAGTGCATCCCCAGTGGTGCCAGTGCACTCTCTGGACTCACTGCACTGCATCCCCAGTGGTGCCACTGCACTCTCTGGACTCACTGCACTGCATCACCATTGGTGCCAGTGCACTCTCCGGACTCACTGCAGTGCATCCGCAGTGGTGCCAGTGCACTCTTTCGAGTCACTGCACTGCATCCCCAGTGGTGCCAGTGCACTCTCTGGACTCACTGCACTGCATCCCCAGTGGTGCCAGTGCACTCTCTGAGTCACTGCACTGCATCCCCAGTGCTGACAGTGCACTCTCTGGACTCACTGCACTGCATCCCCAGTGGTGCCAGTGCACTCTCTGGACTCACTGCAGTGCATCCCCAGTGGTGCCAGTGCACTCTCTGGACTCACTGCACTGCATCCCCAGTGGTGCCAGTGCACTCTCCGGACTCACTGCACTGCATCCCCAGTGGTGCCAGTGCACTCTCTGGACTCACTGCAGTGCATCCCCAGTGGTGCCAGTGCACTCTCTGCACTCACTGCACTGCATCCCCAGTGGTGCCAGTGCACTCTCTGCACTCACTGCACTGCATCCCCGGTGTCCAGAGCACTCTCTGGACTCACCGAGGTGCATCCCCAGTGGTGCCAGTGCACTCTCTGGACTCACCGCACTGCATCACCAGTGGTGCCAGTGCACTCTCTGGACTCACTGCAGTGCAGCCCCTGAGGTGCCAGTGTACTCTCTGGATCACTGCACTGCATCACCATTGGTGCCAGGGCACTCTCCGGACTCACTGCAGTGCATCCGCAGTGGTGCCAGTGCACTCTTTCGAGTCACTGCAGTTCATCCCCAGTGGTGCCAGTGCACTCTCTGGACTCACTGCAGTGCATCCCCAGTGCTGCCAGTGCACTCTCTGGACTCACTGCAGTGCATCCCCAGTGCTGCCAGTGCACTCTCTGGACTCACTGCAGTGCATCCCCAGTGGTGCCAGTGCACTCTCTGGACTCACAGCACTGCATCTCCAGTGGTGCCAGTGCACTCTCTGGAGTCACAGAACTGCATCAACAGTGGTGCCTCTGCACTCTCTGGAGTCACTGCACTGCATCCCCAGTGGTGCCAGTGCACTCTCTGGACTCACTGCACTGCATCCCCAGTGGTGCCAGTGCACTCTCTGGACTCACTGCAGTGCATCCCCAGTGGTGCCAGTGCACTCTCTGGACTCACTGCAGTGCATCCCAAGTGCTGCCAGTGCACTCTCTGGACTCATTGCAGTGCACCCCCACTGGTGCCAGTGCACTCTCCGGAATCACTGCAGTGCATCCCCAGTGGTGCCAGTGCACTCTCTGGACTCACTGCGCTGCATCCACAGTGGTGCCAGTGCACTCTCTGGACTCACTGCATTGCATCCCCAGTGGTGCCAGTGCACTCTCTGGACTCACTGCACTGCATCCCCAGTGGTGCCAGGGCACTCTCTGGACTCACTGCAGTGCATCCCCAGTGGTGCCAGTGCACTCTCTGCCCTCACTGCAGTGCATCCCCAGTGGTGCCAGTGCACTCTCTGGACTCACTGCACTGCATCCCCAAGGTGCCAGTGCACTCTCTGGACTCAACTGCACTGCATCCCCAGTGATGCCAGTGCACTCTCTGGACTCACTGCAGTGCATCCCCAGTGGTGCCAGTGCACTCTCTGGACTCACTGCAGTGCATCCCCAGTGGTGCCAGTGCACTCTCTGCACTCACTGCACTTCATCCCCAGTGGTGCCAGTGCACTCTCTGGACTCACTGCATTGCATCCCCAGTGGTGCCAGTGCACTCTCTGGACTCACTGCACTGCATCCCCAGTGGTGTCACTGCACTCTCTGGACTCACTGCACTGCATCACCATTGGTGCCAGGGCACTCTCCGGACTTACTGCAGTGCATCCCCAGTGGAGCCAGTGCACTCTTTCGAGTCACTGCAGTGCATCCCCAGTGGTGCCAGTGCACTCTCTGGACTCACTGCACTGCATCCCCAGTGGTGCCAGTGCACTCTCTGGAATCACTGCAGTGCATCCCCAGTGGTGCCAGTGCACTCTCCGGACTCACTGCAGTGCATCCGCAGTGGTGCCAGTGCACTCTTTTGAGTCACTGCACTGCATCCCCAGTGGTGCCAGTGCACTCTCTGGACTCACTGCAGTGCATCCCCAGTGGTGCCAGTGCACTCTCTGCACTCACTGCACTGCATCACCAGTGGTGCCAGTGCACTCTCTGGACTCACCGCACTGCAGCCCCAGTGGTGCCAGTGCACTCTCTGGACTCACTGCACTGCATCCCCAGTGGTGCCAGTGCACTCTCTGGAGTCGCAGCACTGCCTCAACAGTGGTGCCTCTGCACTCTCTGGACTCACTGCACTTCATCCCCAGTGCTGCCAGTGCACTCTCTGGACTCACTGCAGTGCATCCCCAGTGGTGCCAGTGCACTCTCTGGACTCACTGCACTGCATCCCCAGTGGTGCCAGTGCACTCTCTGGACTCACTGCACTGCATCCCCAGTGGTGCCAGTGCACTCTCTGGACTCACTGCACTTCATCCCCAGTGGTGCCAGTGCACTCTCTGGACTCACTGCATTGCATCCCCAGTGGTGCCAGTGCACTCTCTGGACTCACTGCACTGCATCCCCAGTGGTGCCACTGCACTCTCTGGACTCACTGCACTGCATCACCATTGGTGCCAGGGCACTCTCCGGACTCACTGCAGTGCATCCGCAGTGGTGCCAGTGCACACTTTGCAGTCACTGCAGTGCATCCCCAGTGGTGCCAGTGCACTCTCTGGACTCACTGCACTGCATCCCCAGTGGTGCCAGTGCACTCTCTGCACTCACTGCACTGCATCCCCAGTGTTCCCAGAGCACTCTCTGGACTCACTGCAGTGCATCCCCAGTGGTGCCAGTGCACTCTCCGGACTCACTGCACTGCATCCGCAGTGGTGCCAGTGCACTCTTTCGAGTCACTGCACTGCATCCCCATTAGTGCCAGTGCATTCTCTGGACTCATTGCAGTGCATCCCCAGTGGTGCCAGTGCACTCTCTGGACTCACTGCACTGCATCCCCAGTGGTGCCAGTGCACTCTCTGGACTCACTGCACTGCATCCCCAGTGGTGCCAGTGCACTCTCCGGACTCACTGCACTGCATCCCCAGTGGTGCCAGTGCACTCTCTGGACTCACTGCAGTGCATCCCCAGTGGTGCCAGTGCACTCTCTGGACTCACTGCAGTGCATCCCCAGTGGTGCCAGTGCACTCTCTGCACTCACTGCACTGCATCCCCGGTGTCCCAGAGCACTCTCTGGACTCACCGAGGTGCATCCCCAGTGGTGCCAGTGCACTCTCTGGACTCACTGCACTGCATCCCCAGTGGTGCCAGTGCACTCTCTGGAGTCGCAGCACTGCATCAATTGTGGTGCCTCTGCACTCTCTGGACTCACTGCACTTCATCCCCAGTGCTGCCAGTGCACTCTCTGGACTCACTGCAGTGCATCCCCAGTGGTGCCAGTGCACTCTCTGCACTCACTGCACTGCATCCCCAGTGGTGCCAGTGCACTCTCTGGACTCACTGCACTGCATCCCCAGTGGTGCCAGTGCACTCTCTGGACTCACTGCACTTCATCCCCAGTGGTGCCAGAGCACTCTCTGGACTCACTGCATTGCATCCCCAGTGGTGCCAGTGCACTCTCTGGACTCACTGCACTGCATCCCCAGTGGTGCCAGTGCACTCTCTGGACTCACTGCAGTGCATCACCATTGGTGCCAGGGCACTCTCCGGACTCACTGCAGTGCATCCGCAGTGGTGCCAGTGCACTCTTTCGAGTCACTGCAGTGCATCCCCAGTGGTGCCAGTGCACTCTCTGGACTCACTGCACTGCATCCCCAGTGGTGCCAGTGCACTCTCTGCACTCACTGCACTGCATCCCCAGTGTTCCCAGAGCACTCTCTGGACTCACTGCACTGCATCCCCAGTGGTGCCAGTGCACTCTCTGGACTCACTGCAGTGCATCCCCACTGGTGCCAGTGCACTCTCTGGACTCACTGCACTGCATCCCCAGTGGTGCCACTGCACTCTCTGGACTCACTGCACTGCATCACCATTGGTGCCAGGGCACTCTCCGGACTCACTGCAGTGCATCCACAGTGGTGCCAGTGCACTCTTTCGAGTCACTGCACTGCATCCCCATTAGTGCCAGTACATTCTCTGGACCCATTGCAGTGCATCCCCAGTGGTGCCAGTGCACTCTCTGGACTCACTGCACTGCATCCCCAGTGCTGACAGTGCACTCTCTGGACTCACTGCACTGCATCCCCAGTGCTGACAGTGCACTCTCTGGACTCACTGCAGTGCATCCCCAGTGGTGCCAGTGCACTCTCTGGACTCACTGCACTGCATCACCATTGGTGACAGGGCACTCTCCGGACTCACTGCAGTGCATCCGCAGTGCTGACAGTGCACTCTCTGGACTCACTGCACTGCATCCCCAGTGGTGCCAGTGCACTCTCTGGACTCACTGCACTGCATCCCCAGTGCTTACAGTGCACTCTCTGGACTCACTGCACTGCATCCCCAGTGCTGACAGTGCACTCTCTGGACTCACTGCACTGCATCCCCAGTGGTGCCAGTGCACTCTCTGGACTCACTGCAGTGCATCCCCAGTGGTGCCAGTGCACTCTCTGGACTCACTGCACTGCATCCCCAGTGGTGCCAGTGCACTCTCCGGACTCACTGCACTGCATCCCCAGTGGTGCCAGTGCACTCTCTGGACTCACTGCAGTGCATCCGCAGTGGTGCCAGTGCACTCTTTCGAGTCACTGCAGTTCATCCCCAGTGGTGCCAGTGCACTCTCTGGACTCACTGCACTGCATCCCCAGTGGTGCCAGTGCACTCTCTGGACTCACTGCAGTGCATCCCCAGTGCTGCCAGTGCACTCTCTGGACTCACTGCAGTGCATCCCCAGTGGTGCCAGTGCACTCTCTGGACTCACAGCACTGCATCCCCAGTGGTGCCAGTGCACTCTCTGGAGTCACAGCACTGCATCAACAGTGGTGCCTCTGCACTCTCTGGAGTCACTGCACTGCATCCCCAGTGGTGCCAGGGCACTCTCTGGACTCACTGCAGTGCATCCCCAGTGGTGCCAGTGCACTCTCTGGACTCACTGCAGTGCACCCCCACTGGTGCCAGTGCACTCTCCGGAATCACTGCAGTGCATCCCCAGTGGTGCCAGTGCACTCTCTGGACTCAATGCGCTGCATCCACAGTGGTGCCAGTGCACTCTCTGGACTCACTGCATTGCATCCCCAGTGGTGCCAGTGCACTCTCTGGACTCACTGCACTGCATCCCCAGTGGTGCCAGGGCACTCTCTGGACTCACTGCAGTGCATCCCCAGTGGTGCCAGTGCACTCTCTGCACTCACTGCAGTGCATCCCCAGTGGTGCCAGTGCAATCTCTGGGCTCACCGGGGTGCATCCCCAGTGGTGCCAGTGCACTCTCTGGACTCACTGCACTGCATCCCCAGTGGTGCCAGTGCACTCTCTGGACTCACTGCACTGCATCCCCAGTGGTGCCAGTGCACTCTCTGGACTCACTGCACTGCAACACCAGTGGTGCCAGTGCACTCTCTGGACTCACTGCAGTGCACCCCCACTGGTGCCAGTGCACTCTCTGGACTCACTGCACTGCATCCCCAGTGGTGCCAGTGCACTCTCTGGACTCACTGCACTGCATCCCCAAGGTGCCAGTGCACTCTCTGGACTCAACTGCACTGCATCCCCAGTGCTGCCAGTGCACTCTCTGGACTCACTGCACTGCATCCCCAGTGGTGCCAGTGCACTCTCTGGACTCACTGCAGTGCATCCCCAGTGGTGCCAGTGCACTCTCTGGACTCACTGCACTGCATCCCCAGTGGTGCCAGTGCACTCTCTGGACTCACTGCACTGCATCCCCAGTGCTGACAGTGCACTCTCTGGACTCACTGCAGTGCATCCCCAGTGGTGCCAGTGCACTCTCTGGACTCACTGCACTGCATCCCCAGTGGTGCCAGTGCACTCTCCGGACTCACTGCACTGCATCCCCAGTGGTGCCAGTGCACTCTCTGGACTCACTGCAGTGCATCCCCAGTGGTGCCAGTGCACTCTCTGCACTCACTGCACTGCATCCCCAGTGGTGCCAGTGCACTCTCTGCACTCACTGCACTGCATCCCCGGTGTCCCAGAGCACTCTCTGGACTCACCGAGGTGCATCCCCAGTGGTGCCAGTGCACTCTCTGGACTCACTGCAGTGCAGCCCCTGAGGTGCCAGTGTACTCTCTGGATCACTGCACTGCATCACCATTGGTGCCAGGGCACTCTCCGGACTCACTGCAGTGCATCCGCAGTGGTGCCAGTGCACTCTTTCGAGTCACTGCAGTTCATCCCCAGTGGTGCCAGTGCACTCTCTGGACTCACTGCAGTGCATCCCCAGTGGTGCCAGTGCACTCTCTGGACTCACTGCGCTGCATCCCCAGTGGTGCCAGTGCACTCTCTGCACTCACTGCACTGCATCCCCAGTGGTGCCAGTGCACTCTCTGCACTCACTGCACTGCATCCCCAGTGGTGCCAGTGCACTCTCTGGAGTCACTGCACTGCATCCCCAGTGGTGCCTGTGCAGTCTCTGAGTCACCGCACTGCATCCCCAGTGGTGCCAGTGCACTCTCTGGACTCACTGCAGTGCATCCCCAGTGGTGCCAGTGCACTCTCTGGACTCACTGCACTGCAACCCCAGTGGTGCCAGTGCACTCTCTGGACTCACCGCACTGCATCCCCAGTGGTGCCAGTGCACTCTCTGGACTCACTGCACTGCATCCCCAAGGTGCCAGTGCACTCTCTGGACTCACTGCAGTGCATCCCCAGTGGTGCCAGTGCACTCTATGGACTCACTGCACTGCATCCCCAGTGGTGCCTGTGCAGTCTCTGGACTCACTACAGTTCATCCCCAGTGGAGCCAGTGCACTCTCTGGACTCACTGCACTCCATCCCCACTGGTGCCAGTACACTCTCTGGACTCACTGCACTGCATCCCCAGTGGTGCCAGTGCACTCTCTGGACTCACTGCAGTGCATCCCCAGTGGTGCCAGTGCACTCTCTGCACTCATGCACTGCATACCCAGTGGTGCCAGTGCACTCTTTGGACTCACTGTACTGCATCCCCAGTGGTGCCAGTGCACTCTCTGGACTCACTGCACTGCATCCCCAGTGGTGCCAGTGTAGTCTCTGGACTCACTGTAGTGCATCCCCAGTGGTGCCAGTGCACTCTCTGGAGTCACTGCAGTGCAGCTCCAGTTGGTGCCAGTGCACTCTCTGGACTCACTGCAGTGCATCCCCAGTGGTGCCAGTGCACTCTCTGGAGTCACTGCAGTGTATCCCCAGTGGTGCCAGTGCACTCTCTGGACTCACTGAACTGCATCCCCAGTGGTGCCAGAGCACTCTCTGGACTCACTGCAGTGCATCCCCAGTGCTGCCAGTGCACTCTCTGGACTCACTGCACTGCATCGCCAGTGGTGCCAGTGCACTCTCTGGACTCACTGCACTGCATCCCCAGTGGTGCCAGTGCACTCTCTGCACTCAGTGCACTGCATCCCCAGTGGTGCCAGTGCACTCTCTGCACTCACTGCACTGCATCTCCAGTGGTGCCAGTGCACTCTCTGGAGTCACAGCACTGCATCAACAGTGGTGCCAGTGCACTCTCTGGACTCACTGCACTGCATCCCCACTGGTGCCAGTGCACTCTCTGGACTCACTGCACTGCATCCCCAGTGCTGACAGTGCACTCTCTGGACTCACTGCACTGCATCCCCAGTGCTGACAGTGCACTCTCTGGACTGACTGCAGTGCATCCCCAGTGGTGCCAGTGCACTCTCTGGACTCACTGCACTGCATCACCATTGGTGACAGGGCACTCTCCGGACTCACTGCAGTGCATCCCCAGTGGTGTCACTGCACTCTCTGGACTCACTGCACTGCATCCCCAGTGGTGCCAGTGCACTCTCTGCACTCACTGCACTGCATCCCCAGTGGTGCCAGTGCACTCTCTGAGCTCACTGCAGTGCATCCCCAGTGGTGCCAGTGCACTCTCTGGACTCACTGCACTGCATCAACAGTGGTGCCAGTGCACTCTCTGGACTCACTGCACTGCATCCCCAGTGGTGCCAGTGCACTCTCTGGACTCACTGCAATGCATCCCCTATGGTGCCACTGCACTCTCTGGACTCACTGCACTGCATCCCCAGTGGTGCCAGGGCACTCTCTGGACTCACTGCACTGCATCCCCAGTGGTGCCTGTGAAGTCTCTGGACTCACTGTAGTGCATCCACAATGGTGCCAGTGCACTCTTTGGACTCACTGCACTGCATCCCCAGTGGTGCCACTGTACTCTCTGGACTCACTACACTGCATCCCCAGTGGTGCCAGTGCACTCTCTGGACTCACTGCACTGCATCACCATTGGTGCCAGGGCACTCTCCGGACTCACTGCAGTGCATCCGCAGTGGTGCCACTGCACTCTTTCGAGTCACTGCAGTGCATCCCCAGTGGTGCCAGTGCACTCTCTGGACTCACTGCACTGCATCCCCAGTGGTGCCAGTGCACTCTCTGCACTCACTGCACTGCATCCCCAGTGTTCCCAGAGCACTCTCTGTTCTCACTGAAGTGCATCCCCAGTGGTGCCAGTGCACTCTCTGGACTCACTGCAGTGCATCCCCAGTGGTGCCAGTGCACTCTGTGGACTCACTGCACTGCATCCCCAGTGGTGCCACTGCACTCTCTGGACTCACTGCACTGCATCACCATTGGTGACAGGGCACTCTCCGGACTCACTGCAGTGCATCCGCAGTGGTGCCAGTGCACTCTTTCGAGTCACTGCACTGCATCCCCATTAGTGCCAGTGCATTCTCTGGACTCATTGCAGTGCATCCCCAGTGGTGCCAGTGCACTCTCTGGACTCACTGCACTGCATCCCCAGTGGTGCCAGTGCACTCTCTGGACTCACTGCACTGCATCCCCAGTGCTGACAGTGCACTATATGGACTCACTGCACTGCATGCCCAGTGCTGACAGTGCACTCTCTGGACTCAGTGCACTGCATCCCCAGTGGTGCCAGTGCACTCTCTGGACTCAGTGCACTGCATCCCCAATGGTGCCAGTGCACTCTCTGGACTCACTGCACTGCATCCCCAGTGGTGCCAGTGCACTCTCTGCACTCACTGCACTGCATCCCCAGTGGTGCCAGTGCACTCTCTGAGCTCACTGCAGTGCATCCCCAGTGGTGCCAGTGCACTCTCTGGACTCACTGCACTGCATCCCCAGTGGTGCCAGTGCACTCTCTGGACTCACTGCACTGCATCAACAGTGGTGCCAGTGCACTCTCTCCACTCACTGCACTGCATCCCCAGTGGTGCCTGTGTAGTCTCTGGACTCACAGCAGTGCATCCCCAGTGGTGCCAGTGCAACTACTGGACTCACTGCAGTGTAGCTCAGTGGTGCCAGTGCCCTCTCTGGTCTCACTGCAGTGCATCCCCAGTGGTGCCAGTGCACTCTCTGGACACACTGCACTGCATCCCCAGTGGTGCCAGTGCACTGTCTGGACTCACTGCAGTGTATCGCCATTGGAGCCGGTGCACTCTCTGGACTCACTAAACTGCATCCCCAGTGGTGCCAGGGCACTCTCTGGACTCACAGCACTGCATCCCCATTGGTGCCAGTGCACTCTCTGGACTCACTGCACTAAAACCCCAGTGGTGCCAGTGCAGTCTCTGGACTCACTGCACTGCATCCCCAGTGGTGCCAGTGCACTCTCTGGACTCACTGCACTGCATCCCCAGTGGTGCCAGTGCACTCTCTGGACTCACTGCACTGCATCCCCTGTGGTGCCAGTACACTCTCTGGTCTCACTGCAGTGCATCCCCAGTGGTGCCAGTGTACTGTCTGGACTCACTGCACTGCATCACCAGCGGTGCCAGTGCACTCTCTGGACTCACTGCACTGCATCCCCAGTGGTGCCAGTGCACTTTCTGGAGTCACTGCAGTGCATCCCCTGTTGTGCCAGTGCACTCTCTGCACTCACTGCACTGCATCCCCAGAAGTGCCAGTGCACTCACTGGACTCACTGCACTGCATCCCCAGTGGTTCCATTGCACTCTCTGGACTCACTGCAGTGCATCCCCAGTGGTGTCAGTGCACTCTCTGGACTCAGTGCAGTGCATCCCCAGTGGTGCCAGTGCACTCTCTGGACTCACTGCAGTGCTTCCCCACTGGTGCCAGTGCACTCTCTGGACTCACTGCACTGCATCCCCAGTGGTGCCAGTGCACTCTCTGGACTCACTGCAGTGCATCACCAGTGGTGCCAGTGCACTCTCTGGAGTCACTGCACTGCATCCCCAGTGGAGCCAGTGCACTCTCTGGACTCACTGCACTGCATTCCCAGTGGTGCCAGTGCACTCTATGGACTCACTGCACTGCATCCCCAATGGTGCCAGTGCACTCTCTGTAGTCACTGCACTGCGTCCCCAATGGTGCCAGTGCACTCTCTGGACTCACTGCAGTGCATCCCCAGTGGTGCCAGTGCACTCTCTGGACTCACTGCACTTCATCCCCAGTGGTGCCAGTGCACTCTCTGGACTCACTGCAGTGCATCCCCAGAGCACTCTCTGTACTCACTGCAGTGCATCCCCAGTGGTGTCACTGCACTCTCTGGACTCACTGCACTGCATCCCCAGTGGTGCCAGTGCACTCTCTGCACTCACTGCACTGCATCCCCAGTGGTGCCAGTGCACTCTCTGAGCTCACTGCAGTGCATCCCCAGTGGTGCCAGTGCACTCTCTGGACTCACTGCACTGCATCAACAGTGGTGCCAGTGCACTCTCTCCACTCACTGCACTGCATCCCCAGTGGTGCCAGTGCACTCTCTGGACTCACTGCAATGCATCCCCTATGGTGCCACTGCACTCTCTGGACTCACTGCACTGCATCCCCAGTGGTGCCAGGGCACTCTCTGGACTCACTGCACTGCATCCCCAGTGGTGCCTGTGAAGTCTCTGGACTCACTGTAGTGCATCCACAATGGTGCCAGTGCACTCTTTGGACTCACTGCACTGCATCCCCAGTGGTGCCACTGTACTCTCTGGACTCACTACACTGCATCCCCAGTGGTGCCACTGCACTCTCTGGACTCACTGCACTGCATCACCATTGGTGCCAGGGCACTCTCCGGACTCACTGCAGTGCATCCGCAGTGGTGCCACTGCACTCTTTCGAGTCACTGCAGTGCATCCCCAGTGGTGCCAGTGCACTCTCTGGACTCACTGCACTGCATCCCCAGTGGTGCCAGTGCACTCTCTGCACTCACTGCACTGCATCCCCAGTGTTCCCAGAGCACTCTCTGTTCTCAGTGAAGTGCATCCCCAGTGGTGCCAGTGCACTCTCTGGACTCACTGCAGTGCATCCCCAGTGGTGCCAGTGCACTCTGTGGACTCACTGCACTGCATCCCCAGTGGTGCCACTGCACTCTCTGGACTCACTGCACTGCATCACCATTGGTGACAGGGCACTCTCCGGACTCACTGCAGTGCATCCGCAGTGGTGCCAGTGCACTCTTTCGAGTCACTGCACTGCATCCCCATTAGTGCCAGTGCATTCTCTGGACTCATTGCAGTGCATCCCCAGTGGTGCCAGTGCACTCTCTGGACTCACTGCACTGCATCCCCAGTGGTGCCAGTGCACTCTCTGGACTCACTGCACTGCATCCCCAGTGCTGACAGTGCACTATATGGACTCACTGCACTGCATCCCCAGTGCTGACAGTGCACTCTCTGGACTCACTGCATTGCATCCCCAGTGGTGCCAGTGCACTCTCTCCACTCACTGCACTGCATCCCCAGTGGTGCCAGTGCACTCTCCGGACTCACTGCACTGCATCCCCAGTGGTGCCAGAGCACTCTATGGACTCACTGCACTGCATCCCCAGTGGTGCCAGTACACTCTCTGCACTCACTGCAGTGCATCCCCAGTGGTGCCAGTGCACTCTCTGCACTAACTGCACTGCATCCCCGGTGTCCCAGAGCACTCTCTGGACTCACCGAGGTGCATCCCCAGTGGTGCCAGTGCACTCTCTGGACTCACCGCACTGCATCACCAGTGGTGCCAGTGCACTCTGTGGACTCACTGCAGTGCAGCCCCTGAGGTGCCAGTGTACTCTCTGGATCACTGCACTGCATCACCATTGGTGCCAGGGCACTCTCTGGGCTCACTGCACTGCATCCACAGTGGTGCCAGTGCACTCTTTCGAGTCACTGCACTGCATCCCCAGTGGTGCCAGTGCATTCTCTGGACTCACTGCAGTGCATCCCCATTGGTGCCAGTGCAGTCTCTGGAGTCACTGCAGTGCATCCCCAGTGGTGCCAGTGCACTCTCTGGACTCACTGCACTACATCCCCAGTGCTGACAGTGCACTCACTGGACTCACTGCACTGCATCCCCAGTGGTGCCAGTGCACTCTCTGGACTCACTGCAGTGCATCTTCTTTTGCGCCAGTGCACTCTCTGGACTCACTGCACTGCATCCCCAGTGGTGCCAGTGCACTCTCTGGACTCACTGCAGTGCATCCCCAGTGGTGCCAGTGCACTCTCTGGACTCACCGGGGTGCATCCCTAGTGGTGCCAGTGCACTCTCTGGACTCACTGCACTGCATCCCCTGTGGTGCCAGTACACTCTCTGGACTCACTGCAGTGCATCACCAGCGGTGCCAGTGCACTCTCTGGACTCACTGCAGTGCATCCCCAGTGGTGCCAGTGCACTTTCTGGAGACACTGCACTGCATCCCCAGTGGTGCCAGTGCACTCTCTGGAATCACTGCGCTGCATCCCCAGTGGTGCCAGTGCCCTCTGTGGACTCACTGCACTACATCCCCTGTGGGGCCAGTGCACTCTCTGGACTCAGTGCAGTGCATCCCCAGTGGTGCGAGTGCACTCTCTGGACTCACCGGGGTGCATCCCCAGTCGTGCCAGTGCACTCTGTGGACTCACCGGGGTGCATCCCCAGTGGTGCCAGTGCACTCTGTGGACTCACTGCAGTGCATCCCCAGTGGTGCCAGTGCACTCTCTGGAGTCACTGCACTGCATCCCCAGTGGTGCCAGTGCACTCTCTGCACTCACTGCACTGCATCCCCAGTGGTTCCAGTGCACTCTCTGGACTCACTGCAGTGCATCCCCAGTGGCGCCAGTGCACTCTCTGGACTCACTGCACTGCATCCCATTGGTGCTAGTGCACTCTCTGGACTCACTGCAGTGCATCCCCAGTGGTGCCAGTGCACTCTCTGGACTCACTGCACTGCATCCCCAGTGGTGCCAGTGCACTCTCTGGACTCACTGCAGTGCATCCGCAGTGGTGCCAGTGCACTCTCTGGACTCACTGCAGTGCTTCCGCACTGGTGCCAGTGCACTCTCTGCACTCACTGCACTGCATCAACAGTGGTGCCTCTGCACTCTCTGGAGTCACTGCACTGCATCCCCAGTGGTGCCAGTGCACTCTCTGGACTCACTGCACTGCATCAACAGTGGTGCCAGTGCACTCTCTCCACTCACTGCACTGCATCCCCAGTGGTGCCTGTGTAGTCTCTGGACTCACAGCAGTGCATCCCCAGTGGTGCCAGTGCAACTACTGGACTCACTGCAGTGTAGCTCAGTGGTGCCAGTGCCCTCTCTGGTCTCACTGCAGTGCATCCCCAGTGGTGCCAGTGCACTCTCTGGACACACTGCACTGCATCCCCAGTGGTGCCAGTGCACTGTCTGGACTCACTGCAGTGTATCGCCATTGGAGCCGGTGCACTCTCTGGACTCACTAAACTGCATCCCCAGTGGTGCCAGGGCACTCTCTGGACTCACAGCACTGCATCCCCATTGGTGCCAGTGCACTCTCTGGACTCACTGCACTAAAACCCCAGTGGTGCCAGTGCAGTCTCTGGACTCACTGCACTGCATCCCCAGTGGTGCCAGTGCACTCTCTGGACTCACTGCACTGCATCCCCAGTGGTGCCAGTGCACTCTCTGGACTCACTGCACTGCATCCCCTGTGGTGCCAGTACACTCTCTGGTCTCACTGCAGTGCATCCCCAGTGGTGCCAGTGTACTGTCTGGACTCACTGCACTGCATCACCAGCGGTGCCAGTGCACTCTCTGGACTCACTGCACTGCATCCCCAGTGGTGCCAGTGCACTTTCTGGAGTCACTGCAGTGCATCCCCTGTTGTGCCAGTGCACTCTCTGCACTCACTGCACTGCATCCCCAGAAGTGCCAGTGCACTCACTGGACTCACTGCACTGCATCCCCAGTGGTTCCATTGCACTCTCTGGACTCACTGCAGTGCATCCCCAGTGGTGTCAGTGCACTCTCTGGACTCAGTGCAGTGCATCCCCAGTGGTGCCAGTGCACTCTCTGGACTCACTGCAGTGCTTCCCCACTGGTGCCAGTGCACTCTCTGGACTCACTGCACTGCATCCCCAGTGGTGCCAGTGCACTCTCTGGACTCACTGCAGTGCATCACCAGTGGTGCCAGTGCACTCTCTGGAGTCACTGCACTGCATCCCCAGTGGAGCCAGTGCACTCTCTGGACTCACTGCACTGCATTCCCAGTGGTGCCAGTGCACTCTATGGACTCACTGCACTGCATCCCCAATGGTGCCAGTGCACTCTCTGTAGTCACTGCACTGCGTCCCCAATGGTGCCAGTGCACTCTCTGGACTCACTGCAGTGCATCCCCAGTGGTGCCAGTGCACTCTCTGGACTCACTGCACTTCATCCCCAGTGGTGCCAGTGCACTCTCTGGACTCACTGCAGTGCATCCCCAGAGCACTCTCTGTACTCACTGCAGTGCATCCCCAGTGGTGTCACTGCACTCTCTGGACTCACTGCACTGCATCCCCAGTGGTGCCAGTGCACTCTCTGCACTCACTGCACTGCATCCCCAGTGGTGCCAGTGCACTCTCTGAGCTCACTGCAGTGCATCCCCAGTGGTGCCAGTGCACTCTCTGGACTCACTGCACTGCATCAACAGTGGTGCCAGTGCACTCTCTCCACTCACTGCACTGCATCCCCAGTGGTGCCAGTGCACTCTCTGGACTCACTGCAATGCATCCCCTATGGTGCCACTGCACTCTCTGGACTCACTGCACTGCATCCCCAGTGGTGCCAGTGCACTCTCTGGACTCACTGCACTGCATCCCCAGTGGTGCCTGTGAAGTCTCTGGACTCACTGTAGTGCATCCACAATGGTGCCAGTGCACTCTTTGGACTCACTGCACTGCATCCCCAGTGGTGCCACTGTACTCTCTGGACTCACTACACTGCATCCCCAGTGGTGCCACTGCACTCTCTGGACTCACTGCACTGCATCACCATTGGTGCCAGGGCACTCTCCGGACTCACTGCAGTGCATCCGCAGTGGTGCCACTGCACTCTTTCGAGTCACTGCAGTGCATCCCCAGTGGTGCCAGTGCACTCTCTGGACTCACTGCACTGCATCCCCAGTGGTGCCAGTGCACTCTCTGCACTCACTGCACTGCATCCCCAGTGTTCCCAGAGCACTCTCTGTTCTCAGTGAAGTGCATCCCCAGTGGTGCCAGTGCACTCTCTGGACTCACTGCAGTGCATCCCCAGTGGTGCCAGTGCACTCTGTGGACTCACTGCACTGCATCCCCAGTGGTGCCACTGCACTCTCTGGACTCACTGCACTGCATCACCATTGGTGACAGGGCACTCTCCGGACTCACTGCAGTGCATCCGCAGTGGTGCCAGTGCACTCTTTCGAGTCACTGCACTGCATCCCCATTAGTGCCAGTGCATTCTCTGGACTCATTGCAGTGCATCCCCAGTGGTGCCAGTGCACTCTCTGGACTCACTGCACTGCATCCCCAGTGGTGCCAGTGCACTCTCTGGACTCACTGCACTGCATCCCCAGTGCTGACAGTGCACTATATGGACTCACTGCACTGCATCCCCAGTGCTGACAGTGCACTCTCTGGACTCACTGCATTGCATCCCCAGTGGTGCCAGTGCACTCTCTCCACTCACTGCACTGCATCCCCAGTGGTGCCAGTGCACTCTCCGGACTCACTGCACTGCATCCCCAGTGGTGCCAGAGCACTCTATGGACTCACTGCACTGCATCCCCAGTGGTGCCAGTACACTCTCTGCACTCACTGCAGTGCATCCCCAGTGGTGCCAGTGCACTCTCTGCACTAACTGCACTGCATCCCCGGTGTCCCAGAGCACTCTCTGGACTCACCGAGGTGCATCCCCAGTGGTGCCAGTGCACTCTCTGGACTCACCGCACTGCATCACCAGTGGTGCCAGTGCACTCTGTGGACTCACTGCAGTGCAGCCCCTGAGGTGCCAGTGTACTCTCTGGATCACTGCACTGCATCACCATTGGTGCCAGGGCACTCTCTGGGCTCACTGCACTGCATCCACAGTGGTGCCAGTGCACTCTTTCGAGTCACTGCACTGCATCCCCAGTGGTGCCAGTGCATTCTCTGGACTCACTGCAGTGCATCCCCATTGGTGCCAGTGCAGTCTCTGGAGTCACTGCAGTGCATCCCCAGTGGTGCCAGTGCACTCTCTGGACTCACTGCACTACATCCCCAGTGCTGACAGTGCACTCACTGGACTCACTGCACTGCATCCCCAGTGGTGCCAGTGCAATCTCTGGACTCACTGCAGTGCATCTTCTTTTGCGCCAGTGCACTCTCTGGACTCACTGCACTGCATCCCCAGTGGTGCCAGTGCACTCTCTGGACTCACTGCAGTGCATCCCCAGTGGTGCCAGTGCACTCTCTGGACTCACCGGGGTGCATCCCTAGTGGTGCCAGTGCACTCTCTGGACTCACTGCACTGCATCCCCTGTGGTGCCAGTACACTCTCTGTACTCACTGCAGTGCATCACCAGCGGTGCCAGTGCACTCTCTGGACTCACTGCAGTGCATCCCCAGTGGTGCCAGTGCACTTTCTGGAGACACTGCACTGCATCCCCAGTGGTGCCAGTGCACTCTCTGGAGTCACTGCGCTGCATCCCCAGTGGTGCCAGTGCCCTCTGTGGACTCACTGCACTACATCCCCTGTGGGGCCAGTGCACTCTCTGGACTCAGTGCAGTGCATCCCCAGTGGTGCGAGTGCACTCTCTGGACTCACCGGGGTGCATCCCCAGTCGTGCCAGTGCACTCTGTGGACTCACCGGGGTGCATCCCCAGTGGTGCCAGTGCACTCTGTGGACTCACTGCAGTGCATCCCCAGTGGTGCCAGTGCACTCTCTGGAGTCACTGCACTGCATCCCCAGTGGTGCCAGTGCACTCTCTGCACTCACTGCACTGCATCCCCAGTGGTTCCAGTGCACTCTCTGGACTCACTGCAGTGCATCCCCAGTGGCGCCAGTGCACTCTCTGGACTCACTGCACTGCATCCCATTGGTGCTAGTGCACTCTCTGGACTCACTGCAGTGCATCCCCAGTGGTGCCAGTGCACTCTCTGGACTCACTGCACTGCATCCCCAGTGGTGCCAGTGCACTCTCTGGACTCACTGCAGTGCATCCGCAGTGGTGCCAGTGCACTCTCTGGACTCACTGCAGTGCTTCCGCACTGGTGCCAGTGCACTCTCTGCACTCACTGCACTGCATCAACAGTGGTGCCTCTGCACTCTCTGGAGTCACTGCACTGCATCCCCAGTGGTGCCAGTGCACTCTCTGGACTCACTGTAGTGCATCCCCAGTGGTGCCAGTGCACTCTCTGGACTCACTGCACTGCATCCCCAGTGGTGCCAGTGCACTCTCTGGACTCACTGCAGTGCATCCCTTGTGGTGCCTTTGCACTCTCAGGACTCACTGCACTGCATCCCCACTGGTGCCAGTGCACTCTCTGGACTCACTGCACTGCATCCCCAGTGGTGCCAGTGCACTCTCTGGACTCAGTGCACTGCATCTCCAATGGTGCCACTGCACTCTCTGGACTCACTGCACTGCATCCCCAGTGGTGCCAGTGCACTCTCTGCACTCACTGCACTGCATCCCCAGTGGTGCCAGTGCACTCTCTGAGCTCACTGCAGTGCATCCCCAGTGGTGCCAGTGCACTCTCTGGACTCACTGCACTGCATCCCCAGTGGTGCCAGTGCACTCTCTGGACTCACTGCACTGCATCAACAGTGGTGCCAGTGCACTCTCTCCACTCACTGCACTGCATCCCCAGTGGTGCCTGTGTAGTCTCTGGACTCACAGCAGTGCATCCCCAGTGGTGGCAGTGCAACTACTGGACTCACTGCAGTGTAGCTCAGTGGTGCCAGTGCCCTCTCTGGTCTCACTGCAGTGCATCCCCAGTGGTGCCAGTGCACTCTCTGGACACACTGCACTGCATCCCCAGTGGTGCCAGTGCACTGTCTGGACTCACTGCAGTGTATCGCCATTGGAGCCGGTGCACTCTCTGGACTCACTAAACTGCATCCCCAGTGGTGCCAGGGCACTCTCTGGACTCACAGCACTGCATCCCCATTGGTGCCAGTGCACTCTCTGGACTCACTGCACTAAAACCCCAGTGGTGCCAGTGCAGTCTCTGGACTCACTGCACTGCATCCCCAGTGGTGCCAGTGCAATCTCTGCACTCACTGCACTGCATCCCCAGTGGTGCCAGTGCACTCTCTGGACTCACTGCACTGCATCCCCTGTGGTGCCAGTACACTCTCTGGACTCACTGCAGTGCATCCCCAGTGGTGCCAGTGTACTGTCTGGACTCACTGCACTGCATCACCAGCGGTGCCAGTGCACTCTCTGGACTCACTGCACTGCATCCCCAGTGGTGCCAGTGCACTTTCTGGAGTCATTGCAGTGCATCCCCTGTTGTGCCAGTGCACTCTCTGCACTCACTGCACTGCATCCCCAGAAGTGCCAGTGCACTCACTGGACTCACTGCACTGCATCCCCAGTGGTTCCATTGCACTCTCTGGACTCACTGCATTGGATCCCCAGTGGTGTCAGTGCACTCTCTGGACTCAGTGCAGTGCATCCCCAGTGGTGCCAGTGCACTCTCTGGACTCACTGCAGTGCTTCCCCACTGGTGCCAGTGCACTCTCTGGACTCACTGCACTGCATCCCCAGTGGTGCCAGTGCACTCTCTGGACTCACTGCAGTGCATCACCAGTGGTGCCAGTGCACTCTCTGGAGTCACTGCACTGCATCCCCAGTGGAGCCAGTGCACTCTCTGGACTCACTGCACTGCATTCCCAGTGGTGCCAGTGCACTCTATGGACTCACTGCACTGCATCCCCAATGGTGCCAGTGCACTCTCTGTAGTCACTGCACTGCGTCCCCAATGGTGCCAGTGCACTCTCTGGACTCACTGCAGTGCATCCCCAGTGGTGCCAGTGCACTCTCTGGACTCACTGCACTTCATCCCCAGTGGTGCCAGTGCACTCTCTGGACTCACTGCAGTGCATCCCCAGTGGTGCCAGAGCACTCTCTGTACTCACTGCAGTGCATCCCCAGTGGTTTCACTGCACTCTCTGGACTCACTGCACTGCATCCCCAGTGGTGCCAGTGCACTCTCTGCACTCACTGCACTGCATCCCCAGTGGTGCCAGTGCACTCTCTGAGCTCACTGCAGTGCATCCCCAGTGGTGCCAGTGCACTCTCTGGACTCACTGCACTGCATCAACAGTGGTGCCAGTGCACTCTCTCCACTCACTGCACTGCATCCCCAGTGGTGCCAGTGCACTCTCTGGACTCACTGCAATGCATCCCCAGTGGTGCCAGTGCACTCTCTGGACTCACTGCACTGCATCCCCAGTGGTGCCAGGGCACTCTCTGGACTCACTGCACTGCATCCCCAGTGGTGCCTGTGAAGTCTCTGGACTCACTGTAGTGCATCCCCAATGGTGCCAGTGCACTCTTTGGACTCACTGCACTGCATCCCCAGTGGTGCCACTGTACTCTCTGGACTCACTACACTGCATCCCCAGTGGTGCCAGTGCAACTACTGGACTCACTGCAGTGTAGCTCAGTGGTGCCAGTGCCCTCTCTGGACTCACTGCACTGCATCCCCAGTGCTGCCAGTGCACTCTCTGGACTCACTGCACTGCATCCCCAGTGGTGCCAGTGCACTGTCTGGACTCACTGCAGTGTATCGCCATTGGAGCCGGTGCACTCTCTGGACTCACTAAACTGCATCCCCAGTGGTACCAGAGAACTCTCTGGTCTCACTGCAGTGCATCCCCAGTGGTGCCAGTGCACTCTCTGGACTCACTGCATCCCCAGTGGTGCCAGGGCACTCTCTGGACTCACTGCACTGCATCCCCTGTGGTGCCAGTACACTCTCTGGACTCACTGCAGTGCATCGCCAGTGGTGCCAGTGTACTCTCTGGACTCACTGCACTGCATCACCAGCGGTGCCAGTGCACTCTCTGGACTCACTGCAGTGCATCCCCAGTGGTGCCAGTGCACTTTCTGGAGTCACTGCACTGCATCCCCTGTTGTGCCAGTGCACTCTCTGCACTCACTGCACTGCATCCCCAGAAGTGCCAGTGCACTCACTGGACTCACTGCAATGCATCCCCAGTGGTTCCATTGCACTCTCTGGACTCACTGCATTGGATCCCCAGTGGTGTCAGTGCACTCTCTGGACTCAGTGCAGTGCATCCCCAGTGGTGCCAGTGCACTCTCTGGACTCACTGCAGTTCTTCCCCACTGGTGCCAGTGCACTCTCTGGACTCACTGCACTGCATCCGCAGTGGTGCCAGTGCACTCTCTGGACTCACTGCACTGCATCCCCAGTGGAGCCAGTGCACTCTCTGGACTCACTGCACTGCATTCCCAGTGGTGCCAGTGCACTCTATGGACTCACTGCACTGCATCCCCAGTGGTGCCAGTGCACTCTCTGGACCCACTGCAGTGCATCCCCACTGGTGCCAGTGCACTCTCTGGACTCACTGCACTGCATCCCCAATGGTGCCAGTGCACTCTCTGTAGTCACTGCACTGCGTCCCCAGTGGTGCCAGTGCACTCTCTGGACTCACTGCAGTGTGTCCCCTGTGGTGCCAGTGCACTCTGTGGACTCACTGCACTGCATCCCCAGTGGTGCCAGTGCACTCTCTGGACTCACCGGGGTGCATCCCTAGTGGTGCCAGTGCACTCTCTGGACTCAACTGCACTGCATCCCCACTGCTGCCAGTGCACGCTCCGGACTCACTGCAGTGCATCCCCACTGGTGCCAGTCCACTCTCTGGACTCACTGCAGTGCATCCCCAGTGGTGCCAGTGCACTCTCTGGAGTCACTGCACTGCATGCCCAGTGCTGCCAGTGCACTCTCTGGACTCACTGCAGTGCATCCCCAGTGGTGCCAGTGCACTCTCTGGACTCTCTGCAGTGCATCCCCAGTGGTGCCAGTGCACTCTCTGGAGTCACTGCACTGCATGCCCAGTGCTGCCAGTGCACTCTCTGGACTCACTGCAGTGCATCCCCAGTGGTGCCAGTGCACTCTCT